>NW_024609838.1:66666232-66959808 GCF_016920785.2 Ixodes scapularis
ATCACCACATGCAACCGACACTGGAACACGTTAATGAAATACAGCAGCTCTTTGGCTGATGTGCAGAAACGTGCTTCTTTTTCATATCTGGCACCATGGAATACCGGGGTAACAGGCAATGTAAAGATGAATCATGTGCTCACATGATAGATCGGAAGGAAAACAGGCCAAATGTATATTTCTTCCAAAGAATCCAATGGACCTTTTTCAGAGTTTGTTGACGATCGTGGCGCGCCCTCCCGGGAATCGTTCGAAACAGTTTTGGGGGCTCGCACCCCGTCGCTCCGTCGCCCGCGCCAGCGCCTGGCGTGTCTCCCGGCCCGTGTCAGAACCATCCGTGTGTTCACGTGTGCTCAATGGTGGCGTTTTTCCGCCTTCCGCAATTCTGAAAGTGTCTTTCTGTCGTCACTTCGAATGGCATCTTTTCTTCGAAATGGCTGAGGCGACCCTGGAGGATTAACAAAAGCCACTGTCTGTGATACAGACTACTTCGTTCGTCTTTATCCCTTCAGAGATGGATAGACCGCCGACGCCACATCGGTTCCTATCGTCGACTTGGAGTCACTCAATCGGCTCTTCAGTGTCGCGTCGTGCGAGAAACTGAAAAAGGCTTTCAAGGTTATGTACTGAAAGTAATGGTGACCATTTTCGATCCCCACCCGCCTATCCACCTTGTGCGAAGTTTATGAGCTCCGTTTATGAGGCGCGGCGACTATAAACAGCTGATATCGTTTTCCTTGAGCGCCTAAGTTATTCAATCTTATTGCGTACCGTCACCTCGCCGTCCTGTGTACCCTTCGAGCGCACGGGGCACAAACTCTGACGGGATGACATCCGGGGCGGTCTTGATCTCGCAAAGGCTCGCCTGCACCGTCGAAAAGGAACGGTTTGTTACAAACTGTTTCTCTGAATTCAGCACGCTTACGAGCCTCAGACGAAGTGGGGCCTGCAAAAAAGGAGTTCGACATTAGTTGCCAAGGCGTTCCGTCAAGGTTCTGTTGCCGTAAGCCTTGAATACATTTCGCACGCTTTAGTTGTTTTTCCAGTAACTGATATATTCGGGGGGGGGGGGGGGGGGGGGGAGGGAGGGGGGGGGGGGGATACGCGAATGTGTATAGCGCACGCCTGAAGAATGGAAAGCTTTATTCAGTTATTATTTACTTGAGTACCTGGTACGGCATGATTCCGTTACACACCCCCCGTACACACTTACTGTTTTCAGTTAAAAGCGGAATGTCCCCCGCGGTCGCGTTGAGCATCCGGACACCTTACTCAGGGGATTCGCGTCGTAGGCTCCTGAAAGGGGAGGGGGGGGGGGGGGGGGGGGGCTTTTGAAAGCGGGGCAAAAGGGGCGTTGTGTGCAGTATCAGGCGCTTTCGTGCTCCATCCGGAAAAGGCTGCTGGAACTCTAAAATCCTGCATTTTAACCATTTTTGCTGCTATTTAGGCAACTTAACATCTGCGCAGTTGTGAGGCATGACGACCAAAGTCTCTTGACGGAATATTTCTTGGAAAGGGAGGAGCTTAAATCCAACCATCGATTGTTTTCTAGTTTCCTGGCGTACACTTTAGCCTCCACCGTAGCCTTCGTGATGGCTTGGCAAGCTGCAGGGGTCTTCCGACCCTTGCGGTACTTTTGTACCGAAGCCGCTTAGCCCAGAGCTTGAGAAGATGAAGGTCGAGTGCAGGGGCTTCTTCTTCGACGCTGGATTCTATAATGGCTCTTTGGAGCGCGTTATGCAGGAGATCTTCAAAGCCGGAGTCTGCGACGTCGTCTCCCGTCAGGAGTTCTCTGAATTTATCCCAGTGCAGGATTTTTATCTTCTTCTTTATCGTAAGGGCCTTCAGTTTACGAGTTGGCGAGAACTAGATTACTATCGGGAAGTGGTCACTACCCCAGTTGTCCGAGAGCTATTTGTGATGATACGTGAACGTGTTCGAAGTCCAAGTCAGGTCCGCCGAGGTGTCCTGCCCGACTCTCGCTGCCATCCTGGTCTTGGCGCCTTGCTTATTTATGAGATGAAATCAGAATGTCTGCATTTTGTCTGCTATTTTCGTTTGATAATTGCAGCCTCAGGCCGTGTGACGGAGATTAAAATCTCCGCCGTACAGCTTCTGCTCTCTCGGGTACAGATAGCGTAGGCGGGCAATCCAGCCGTGGTCGACCTTCTCGATGCCCGGCCCGTAGTAGACCGATAGGAATAAGATGTTGTGGTGCTTATAGACCAAGGTTCGCACGGCGATGACTTATTGTTTTTCAGTGCAAAACTGCCCGAGTTCAATTTGGTTCTGAGGCCAGTCGCTGCGCAGGCAGGCCACTGCCTAACCTGGTTTGGATGGGGACGACGGGTCTGTCTGTACTCTCACTGTGGTGATCGTAGGGCACGCGTAGCACGAATGCCCGCGAAGTTTGATTTATATGGAGTGAGCTTCTTGAAGTAAAAGAACGCCAGGGCGCTCGCTGGGTACGTCCACGGTCTTAGTCGTAGCTCAGCCGCTCGCTGGCCGAGACTCCGGCAGTTCCACTGGAGAACCCTTAAAATGCTATTGTGGGGACAGGCTGAAGAGTGGTCTGGCCTGAGTCAGGATCGACTGGTGTTTCTTGTTTTCCTCTTGCTGTGTCTTGAGGGCCGCATTGACCCCGTCCGGCTCAGCCTTCAGGAAGTTGAACTTGTTGCGTAGTTCTTGAATTTCGGCCGTCGCGTTCGATGGTGGTGACGGCATTTTACCTCGCTTCACTTTATTGACCCACAAGGAGGCGCTGGGGGATCGACCTACATAGAGTTCCTGTATAGGCTCCCTACGGGAGCCAGAGTTGCGCATTTGTTTTCCCCGCGCCGCCACGCCGCTATTCGCCGAGATCCATCACGTGAGGAGCAAAGCATCCGGTGGCATGCAAGAAAGCCATCTTTACGGTCGCTCCGCCGACGTTTCTCGCGCCCCGGCGTATGTTTCCCTGCTTTCCGCCTCCTTTTCCTCCTCTCCTGTTTTCCACGCGCGGCGGCGCGCGCGGCGCCACTATTCGCCAAATTCAGTCACGTGAGGAGCAAAGCATCCAGGGCGTGCGGGGAAGCCGGCGCTACGGCCACTCGCCGAGGCCGAATGCGCAACTCTGCTACCGTAGGTAGCTATACAGGAACTCTAGACCTACAAGGAGCCGCTTGGTGATATCGGCACCCTGTTTGCCCGACCTCTGCTTCGGCTTGTTGTTGCTGCAGCTGCTGCTGGTTCTACCGCTGTTGGTTGCTGCAGCTGCTGCTGGTTTTACCGCCGTTTATTTATTTATTTATTAATTTAGAATACCCTCAGGGTCATAAGGCGTTAGAGAGGGGAGTGGGTGTTAAGTACAATGTTTGATTCTGCTTCTCGGAATCTGATGGGATCCTGAATGGTGACGATGTCTTCGGGAAGATCATTCCAGTCCACAATTGCATCAGGAAGAGGGGCGTGCTGATGTGCTGTGGAAAAACATTTCGGCCGGTCTATTTTATTGCAATGACCGAGTCTAGAGGAAAGATAAGCCGGTAAGGAAAGAAGAGACTGATTTAAAAGTGGTGAATAAAAAACTTTATGCAGAAGGCGGAAGCGGAATATTTTTCGTCGGACATTGGTGGTTCATCCCAAGGTGGCACTTCTTCTTGCACCCTAGGCAGAAAGGGGTAGAGTCTGGGCACCCAGATTCCTGCATAGGGCTGGTTGGGGCCGGGTGTTGAGTTCTGCAGCGCGGGCACACGGAATCGTTGGAGAAGATGTCGGCCTTGTGGACGGTGCGGTGGCAGTTGCTGCATGTAACCGCTTTTGGCTTAGGGGAACACTCGCATGAACCTCTTCTCGTAAACCACGGATCTTAATAGTTTCTCACCGTCAAAGGTGAGGATTGCAGTATTTGATTTCCCGAGCCGGCGAGCCGCGACCACGTGGATCTTCTCGCACTAAATCTCGGTATTGAGTGTGTCGTCTTGAGGGTCTTCTTGGAGGGGGTAAATATCGTAGATAGCCCCCTTGCTGTAGGTCGGGCCGTAGGTTCTAAACACCTGGACGGGAATTTTCTGGTCCTCGATGGTGACCACCGTAACCTTCTCAAGTGATTCAGCCAATTCTTTCGAGTCCATGCGGACCGAGATGCTATTGGCCTTTTCGATCAGGTGCATGGAGAACGCAGCGGTTATTTGTGTGCCATGGAGATGTATCTTCAGTTCTGGTAGATGCGGCTTGATTGAGACTCTAGATCGCGTCAGGCGGATCTTGTACTCGTACTGCGACTTCTTTGGAGCTTTGGCTCTCGAAGGTATTTGAAGTTTAGCTGAATTTCGGCGGAGTCGTTTCCTTTTCCTTTTGCTCATGACTGTCTTCCACTCGTCTTCTTTCTTTTTGGTAGGGTTCACCAGAGCGTCACCTCCCGACTCTGCGTTCTTGAAGGGTGGCGTCCTGCTTTCCGCAGCCGCTGCGGCGGCGCAAGAATCGCACTTCGTTTCTTTGTTCTTTTCCAAGGGATCCGTCGCCATCTTTGCTTCGGATTCTTTTTGGGTTGCCCTTTTCGCGGCCCGCTTTGTTTTTGCCTTTGGGCACAATATAATGTGAGTCTCCGAGGATATTTTTCATAATTTCAATGAGATGTTCCTTCGATATACTCGAGCGGATCGCCTTCGCAGCTTGCTCATCAGAGCCTGGCTGGCTTAGAGTTGGTTGTGCGGACTCACCAAAAACAAAGTGTTGTGGTACTTGAAGCGTCGGGGGCATGAGAATCGAGGTCATACCCGCCGTTTGAATCGTCGGGATATCTGCGACAGCGGCGGTGCGCCCGTCTTAACAACCGGCGTTCATGTCCATCTCTTAATATTGCCGTGGGTTGGTCGAAAAAAACGCTGGAAGTGCCGTTCACCTCATTCGGATTCTCCGGGGTTGGTCCCCCACGATTCCCGTCGAGTTTAGAGCTGGATCAGGCAGCCCTGAACGTTCCTTGGGGCCGAGCAATCGGGAACGCTAAAAACACGTCCGTTCTCGTCGGCTGCTTCCCGCAATTTCTCGGAGCTCGATCTGAGGATGCGTAGACCTCTGCCAGGCGAACCATACCACCCCCCCCCCCCCCCCCTGGATTCTCTGTAAATAACGCGCTCATTGTTAGGCACCGGCGGTTATTTTTAATTACTGGTTCCCTCGAGCTCCTCCTTCTGCGGTGTGAAACTAACACGGTGAACCGAACCCTGACGGAACATAAAATACCGACATGGCCGCCAGTGACGTTACGGGGAAGCTATGTATAATCCATAGGGCGTACAGTTCTCGGATATTACCACAAGGCGAGATGATCACGCGTTGACGCCACCAAGCTGCAATGCTCGCAATCTGTAGTACCCTTGGCCATGCAGAGGCACTTGACGTCACGAGCGCGATACGCATTGCGCTTCTCGCTGCCGATTTTAAAAAGAGAGATGGAGAGACCTCGCGGCCACGTCATTTCTTTTCCCTACCCGTTTAACGTAGTCTATGCAGGTAAGCTTTCGGTATTCGATAGCCGCATCTTGAGTGGTGGCACGTAGACGTTTTCATGCCCTCCATATGCCATGGAGGAATAGCATACCTTGCAGTGACAACATAATCGGAGCACCCGCACCGGGTTAGAATCGGTCCTATTGCCGTAGACGAAGTGGTCTTGGGAATAAACGTGACGATAAGTCTGATACAAAGGCCTTGCGATTCACGCTCGCTATCTACTGACTTCATAAATAAGGGTCCTCGAGGAATGTGTGAAGGTCCATAACATTGCAGCCACGCTCGCGCTGCAGCTTCTTGTACTCATCGCACTTTTTCCGCGATTGTTCTTATGCTTATTAAAATTATTTTCGCGCACGACGACGACGCAGTGATAGTAAGAAAACATTGAATTTTGAAAAATGTAACACTCTGCACTTGAAACACTCTGAACTAACTTATGCGGGGCGTCTGTTTCTAAGCCTTTTCGCTTGTGCCCTTGGCGGTTGCATACCCTGTGTCAGAGGAGAATCCAAAAAATGCAACGGGTCTAGGGTACGTCAGTTTCCGCGCTGATATTTAAGTTATTCGAAAAAGGTCCATATACAGCCAATGTCTATCATAGCCACGCGCTGGGAATGGCAATCATGAGGCATGGGCTGAGCTTTACAAATTGTTATTAGAGTTCGTGTGCTCCCATCTTTGATTGAACACGACCCACTACTCGAATGTTTGACGATGCTATGATTGTCATGAGCTCATGTCGAGTGCTCGAGCGCACGACAATAGGGCACGTTAAGATATCTTTTTACATACGATACGATGTTGCGGTGAGATGCCAAGGTGTCAACAACGCTATTGGATCTTGTGGGGTGTAAAGTGATGTCATGGCCTAACCCTGTGCGACGAATTGACGCCGTGACGTCACGTAACCACATCACATAACATCACTTGACACGCGACATCACGGAATTAATCATAATGCTAATACAAACCCGCCATGAAATCCCACCATTTCTCATTCATTGCAATTTTCTATATGACGATTTTCCGATAGATATAGAAATACCGCTGCCAATTTTCCGGAAATCGATAGTATTCAATCAGACAAAAAGACTGAACCGGTTACTGCTCATTATTTTCCGGTTCAGTACCGGTTCCGTTCTAAGACGGCGACAACGATTTTTGTTGGGGTCGGTTCCGGTTTGGCTAAAAATACCGGTTAAGTTCCGGTTCGACACCCTGTCTTATGTCACATTCAATTGGGGCGCACCACACCGCACCGCACTGCACCGACGGACGCGTCGCGTTCACATGGTCGTGTCGGTGCGGCTGCACTACGTTCATTTGGGACTTGGTGCGACGCACGACACCGGCGCGTTGCTGCACCAGCTGCACCGTCGAAAGGAGACCGTGCAGCTTCGCGCACTGCTGGCCGGCGCGGCCTTGAGCTACCGCCCTCCGCCTCCTTCGGCCCCTTCTTTCCCTCGCTTCGTCTTCCACTTCTCGGTAAACATGGCGGCTCGGGAGACTCTCGCTAGATGGCGCGCGCCGCCGCCCCACTCGCGGCGGATTTTGTCCAGTGGTCCAGCCGTTTATGTTTTGCCCTTAAAGTGACCGCGCCAAGCGCGTTGCACGGCGGAATGCTTCGTGTTCACTTGGTAGTGCATCATACGCTGCACCCGCGCGGTGGCGCGGCCTTGGGGGCAGCACTTTCTCGGTGCTGCGTGCGCCCCAATTGAATGTGACATTAGTGTGTTGTCACACTCGTCTGGGGCGCGCACGGCACCGAGAAAATGCCGCCCCCAAGGCCACGGCACTGTGGAGGTGCACCCCATGACGCACTACCAGGTGAACGCGAAGCATCCCGCCGTGCGACGCGCTCGATGCGGTCACTGCAAGGGCAAAACATGAACGGGTAGACGGTAAAAAATATCCGCAAGAGTGGGACGGCGGCTCGCGCCATCTAGCAAGGAATGAAAGTAACAAATTGCCTTTCAAGTGGATGGTTCAAGTATGTAGTTGTTATACCGAAAATTCGCCGGCCAACGTAAAAACAAAAACAGATGGACTATGAAACAGAGCGTTTACACATTTGCAATTTTATTGTCGGACTGGGGACAAGCGATAGGTACACGCGCGGTGAGAAAATCAACAGAGGCGAGGGCACGCAGGGGTTAAAAGAAAAACAAGAAATTTAATTAGGCGATTCAAAGCCGCGCACGGCGACAACACGACAAAACCATCAGAACAAAATGCGAACACGCGTTGCTCTAACAACACACTCACGAACCTTCGGGCAGCGGGGCCGCGAAAAAAAAACAACAAGACAGCACTCGATTCCCGACACAACGCGAAACAACTCACCGCTCGCGACAGAAACTGCAGCCGGGAAACAAATTTGCCGGTGCAAAGGAGACGAAAGTTCCGAAAAAGGAAAGCCCCCACTGCGGGACCCAAAGTCCAGGGAAAAGTTCAAACGAAGTCCGAAGACTCACCGACGTCTTGAATCCGACGAACAACGAAAGCTTCACGTGCCCGGCGTGGTGGACTGGTTGCTCGGCGGCCGACGCAACGCCAGCACCGCACACACACACACACTTCCCGAAAAGGGATAAAGCGACGCCCGTCGTCCCTGCTGGAATCGTAGCCAGAGCAGAGGGCTTGAGGGAAAGAAGGTAGCAGCGCCGACATCACGTTCTCTTGAGCTGCGGGCCGCCATGTTTCGCGAGGCAAGGAAGGAAGGGAAGACCTACGACGAGACGAGAAAGAGAGAGAGGAGGTGCCGAGGGAAGCGGAGAGGGTTGACTCAAGGTCGCAGTGCGAGGACCTGCATGGTCTCCTTCCGACGGTGCAGCGACGCATCGGTGCCGCGCGCCGCACGAAGCCCCCGGCCGAACGTAGTGCAGCCGCACCGACACGACCACGCGAACGTGACGCGTCCGTCGGTGCAGCGCGGTGCGGTGCGGTGCGCCCCCGACGAATGTGACATACGTATGCACTTCGGGTAACCTGAGTGCAGCCGACGCTGCAAGCCAAAGGGACAATCAAGCAGCAGCGCGAGATCAGCAAAACAGCGCGGTGACTTCGTGATTTTTTTTTTTTTATTGTGCGTTTATGTGTACGTCAACTTGTGGTAAAACAAAGCTTAGAAAGATATTTTTGTTAAATTGCCTTCTTTTCCCTTTTGCAGGCGGTGAACCGAGGCAAAAAAATCACATGCGACCTGGGCGGTTTGGGATCCATCCCCACGCAGCAGATGGACAAAGACATCAGGGTACTTCAGGTCACCGCGCCCCCCGAGCATCCAAACGAGCTGACCATCGGGAGGATCTTCCTTCAATTCACCAACCTCGAAGAGGTCAGTCCAGTCGTCGGTAACCCCTACCCGTTTCAGGACAAAGTCGTGCGACGTTAAGGGAGTATATCTTTAAACGTCCTGGCGAGTGAACCCACACAGCGCCGTCTGACGTGAGACAGCATTGCCTCCAGCGCGTATCGCAGCGTGTCACAATAAATGCGATGGTATAGCACGCGAACAACGGCAAGACGTACGCGCGTGCCGCTTTGTGGGGACACTCGCCGAGCTTTTGCATGTCTGCTACTTAGGGTGGGTCAGATATGTCCACTTATAATGACGTCATGCGCAAACCTTGTCTTGCGGTATCGCCACCAGCCGCCCAGATGGCGCCAGATGCACACCATTTCAGGTGGAACTCCATTTATTCTTGCGTTAATTGTCTCTGCCTGAGAGACTTCTGAACAATTTTGTCTAAGGATACGAGGGGTGTACCATATTGATTTACAATTTATATTTTTTTCCTGCAGACACCGGGTCACTAACAATCTGTACATATGTCAACGTTCGTGACAGACTCCCCCTGTGGCCGAATGTCATCTTAGCACCTGTGTGAGAGCAGCTCGACACCTTGCTGGAACGACGTTTTTTGAAGTGCCTCACACCCACTCCTGGACAGCTATTTCAAGCTTCTTGATGAGCAGAAAAAGGAGTTCTTGCGGGGTTTTTTTTCCATTGCAACTCAACAGGTGATAATCACGGGGGGCCCAATCGGGTCATAAACATGCGCGACTAAACTTCTGGTCTTACGACGTGCCAAAAAGACGGCCGAACCAGATTAGATGCCGGCTAAGTACGGTCTCGCGTGAATGCACATAACGCAGCAATTCATCGGCTCGTGATCGGGTTCGGCCGACTTACAGACAAGTCAGACGTTTGGCCGTGCATGAGTATGGCCAAACAGGGCCCCCAATGGTTATTACTAGAGTTCCGTGTTTTCAGATAATTCTGAAAAACTCCGAAGAACACCCGCCGGTAAAATGTTGGTCCATTCGGATTGACCTGATAAACTCCGAATGTTTACGCGCCAGTGCCACCCCCCCCCCCCCCACACACACACACACACCGCCCCCCGCAAAAGGGGATACGGTCCATTCGTCACATGCGCACTCGTCACAGGACGATTCGTCACACAGAACCATTCGTCATAGGATGACTCGCCACGCGGCCAACCGGTCCTACAATAGTTCGTCCCCCCGAAAATTTATTGTTCAATTTGGTTCGGGCGGACGACGTTCCTCACCTTATATCTTAGTGTGTCTTTGGCTTCTGAAAGGCGAATAATTTGTAACAAACGTTTTAGCTACTGATTCGGTCCCGAACATTGAATGTTGGTTCGGCCTGACAAAGTGGGTCATCTCTTATCTTAGCATGTCTTTCGTTTCTCAAGGTCGAAGAACTTGTAAAAGACGCTTTAGCTTCTGGGTTCATCCCGAACGGTGAATGCGGAGGCGATATAAAAGCGACTATTTTTAACTGTACAGACCTCACAACTACCAATATCTACAGCAAAAAAAAAAAAATTGATTGCAAATTAATAAGGTAAGTTTCTCGTATTTGGTAGGATTGGACGTCAATTAGACATCTTAACTTTTTTAATTGACACTCTTAAGTTTGCTAATTAGTCGAGAAATCGGTTGCGTTGACCTTCAGACACACTTTCTAAAGGCCCGTTCACACTCTTGCAACCGAGTACGACCGAGAGAGACCAGACCGGTTTTTAAGCCTCTTGCGACTTCTTAGGACCAGCTCCGCTGCATCGCAGCCGGTCCTAAGAAGTCGCAAAAGGCTTAAAAACCGGTCTGGTCTCTCTCGGTCGAACTCGGTCGCAAGAGTGTGAACGGGCCTTAAGAGAAGTGTAAAAACAACACATTTTTGTACTATTTCTGGCGGTCCTTTATAGCAGAATATACAGCCATAATTTAAAGTTTACGCTGCACCGCCCACAAAAAAAAAGCAAATTATAAATTATATTCACATTATTTTTTAAAGGCCTATAACCATCCTTATTTACAAACATGAAATACTAAAGTGTTTTACTGTTGCCCAGAATGGTGCTGCGCCCTAAAATCAATAAATGCGCCAGAAATCGTTAAGCGAGCTATCTTACTTATCAAATTGTCTTATTCAGGACACAAACAATTAAGCGAGATGAAATTATTAAGTCGGCGAGGTCTCCGACCGCCGAGGTTGGCCAGCGCCAAGTTCAAGCGCCCCGCTGGCCAATCAGGGCAGTCGGTAGTGTCCAACTTTGAGCCCCAGGTGTCGAAACTAAGCTGCAAGGAAAGGGTAACCTAAACATCATGCCTATTAAACCGGCATAAAACATGTCGTCCCGTGCGCAGAGCTGATCTTTCGGTCTCTCCGCACTCAGATTCGAATCATGCACTCCAAGGTGCCCGCCATCGGGGACAGTAGCTTCTGGCCCGGGAAGCGGCTTCAAATCTTGGACCTCAGTCACAACAACATCGGGACCGTGAGAGACTCGGACTTCAGGGGTCTCTCGGAGCTGCGCTTGCTCAACCTGAGCCACAACCAGATATCGGGGGCTCCCTCGGCGCCGTTCCGGTTCCTGGCAAACCTCACCAGCCTCATCCTGACCAACAACAAGTTGGAAGCATTGGCGCCGCGGTTTTTCTACCTCCTGCCGAGGCTGCAGAGGTAAGACGATCATTCCTTGCGTGTTCGAGATTAGCGGTCCTATTTTGGTCACCGCGAGATCTAATTTGCATTTCGCGGAGCGAGTGAAGATTGCGTTCGTAGACGGTTTCTTCTACTAAAGCGAGCGAAGAACGTGTTTCGCTTCCTACAAAGCGTCATTTGCAGACGTTAAAAAAACAAGGAATTACTGCTCACAGGTAGGACAAAAAGATGATCGTCTGCTACAAAACGAGTGTCGCCGAGAAGTGAGATGAGACGCGGGCTGACATTGTGATAGTCTGCTATTTAACGTTGAAAGCCATTGACAACCCGCGCTTCGTTTGGAAATCTCAGGTTGTTCTACTGCTGTACACAAGCTGATATTGGCCGGTGGGTGAAGAAGTATCTAAGACAACTTCATCAGAGGCCGCGAGATATCTCTCACTATTTGCATTTTAGTGTGAGGTTCTCCCTAATATATTGACCAATTGTAAACCCGCAAACAGGTCGAAAATGTATAATTTGTTGATTATGTGCAACCTATGAATCCACTTTCAAATCAGCAGCCAAAAATGTTTCTCGCTCCAACCTTGACGAAAATCGGATTCCCGAAAAAAACAAATATGATGAACTCTGGCGCTGATTGAATACCGCAAACAAAAAGACTGACTCCGACGCTTATGGCAATACACGAAAAATGCTATCCTTCTGCTAAAAATGCGAGAGTAATGCACTCCATTCAGTATATTCGCACCTTTTTACCAACGGCAATGATGTCTCTCCAAGACGAGCAGATATGTACTCTGCTTGCGCCAAAAGACGGCAAGAACCGTAGAAAAGTTTCAGGCTAATTATACTGCCTATTAAAAAAATGTCAAGCTGAATCATGAGAGTAGAGCTTGTTGCCTAATGAGCGCCAAGGGTTGGCGGTATGGAAGAGGATTTAATATTTACATGATGTGCGAGAAGGCGTTTGGTGTCGTTCCGAGTCGTCGTTCGTTCTGCTCCTTCTCCAATCGCTACTCTTTTTCTTTCCCGCGACTGTTTTCTACGTCATCGTTTTCTACAAAACGTCGCGCTCACTAGACTTTGTTTTCCACGAAATATTAATGGAGCTTTATAATATAATGTGTAATCCGCAACATAACCCCCTCCCCCCCTCCCCCCCCCCCCCCCCGCTCTTCATTCATAAAAGAAAGTACGATCGGCAACACCCCCCCCCCCCCCCCCAAAAAAAAAAAAAAAAAATTGGCTTGCTCTTTATGTTTATACAGCCTTGATGGAGATGCGCCTCAACGGGTAATCGGTCTCTTAGCTGTAGATGAGAAATTTGGCCAGTGCGGTACAACCGCTAACCTGGGGTCTTTAACGTGCATCACGCAGTAGTGATCACACGAACGCGTGCCGGTACGAAACTCAGAAAAAAACAGCGTTTATATAGGTCGCTAATTTATTATCAACCACGAGCGTTGTATAACTTGATATTTTTTTTTGTCGACATTTGTCTGCACGGATGGTTCGCAGCACATGACCTTATTATTTATTTCCAACCGTAGTAGACCTGCTTGATACGTCCAGTCCGTCAGAGATGTCCGGTCCTTTTGTATTCCTCAACGGGAACCAGGTAATCTTTTTAAATTTTACTGTTCGGCTCAGGGCCGTCGCGTGCGTTAATCGCAGGTGAAAAAAATACCTTTGTTCGCCCCTCTTCCAGAAGTGGTCCAGCAGTCGCTCACGACGTGACGTGCGCTGGGTGACATTGTTTCTCGTAGATCCTGAAGTTTCTCGATATCTGCATTTGCAGTATCGGTCGTTGTTTCTCCAACCGACAGTGTGTCGAGATTATCGCTTTAAATATTCAAAGGATTCATGTCGTTTCGCTCTTTCGTTTTCTTTCGTTTTCAGCGGGTATTTCATTGGTTCAGTGTAGTTCTAAAGTTATTAGCGAGGCTTATAATTAGAGTTGTCACTCGGAGTACGTTTACTGGACTGTCCCGGCTTCAGAGAAGTCGTTCCTTTGTTATATTTGTAGAACAGTAGAACACGTCACATTTAAGTTTGCGTTTCTTATCTTTCGTCACTTCTGTTAGAAAGTCTTCGTTTGTGAATCCTGATAGAACCTTCTCTCCGTGTCCAGTGTTAACAACGTCGTGCAGGGTGTTTTGGTTTTTTATCGAGTTAGTTTATTTTCCGTGTCAGTTTTTGTTTCGGCTTCTCGAGTCTTTTATCTATTATTTTTCGCTGGTCATTCACGTTTTTACGTTGATTTTTGGCGGCAAACACATATCACAGAGTTTATATATACTTGCAGTGGCTCGTTTTAAGTCGTTCCAGTTCGTTTTGCTCTTTCCAAGAGCTGCGTGGTTTCTCCGCTGACCCGAATCTTTTTAGGTCTAAGCTACATACGGGCGCATCATATTCTGTTTTCATGCTTTCAATCTGTAACACGAGGGACCTCTGAAGCGATACTGGTCCTTGCAAGGCCCATCGAAATTTGGTGTTAAAGGCCAGAAGGTTACAGTTGTTTTTACAGCGTCGCGTCTGGTTACTCAATAAATTTCAAAGCTGGTCAGAACCAATGAGTAGGCTTATGCCATGCTCGGCAGGTACACCAGGAAAGAAACTCTTATCTGCAATAAAACCTCCATTGTCCTCAACCCTTTGGACAAGTTGATGGTTCAAAAGTGCCTGCAGAACGTCGTTGCATACGAAGGGTATTTCTACCGCTTCGATAACATATTCCTCGTTGCTGTACTGACTGCACAGTGTGACTTGAGCTATCCTACTAGCCTTCGCGTTTGTAACAGTGAAGTGGAACTTTCAAATCTGTTCAAGCGCAGTCTGGTCTTTCTTAACACCTTCAGACGCAGCTTGCGAGAAATGGCTTTTCAAATGAACGTTCACTGGCTTCCGCCATCCAAGATAGCACGTACGTAGACAGTATGCTTCTCCACAACCACACAGGCCCGAAATGTCTGCAGTAAGACCTCGGCGCCTAGCAAAATCTTCAAACTACCAGTGTCTGCGCTTTGAACGCTGGTCGTGATGGCTTGATTTGCACTGGTGCTCGCTGAAGGTTTCCAGGTTGGACCGCATATGAATGTTGCATGTTGTCCTGCAAGGAAGAGCAAGACCACTTTCTGTGGCAATATTTTGATTTATGCCATTTTAGGGTTCACTGAATCCATCGCATTTTTTCTGTAATCCTTTCCTCATTCTCCTCTAGAGAGACGTCAATTGCACGATTTTCGCTGCTGTATATTGTGCTTCTATAAAATAAGCGCATCTTGCGGTCTTCAGTGTTCTCATGCGGAACTACAGAGGTCGGTAGGTGAGCTCGTTGATGCAGTTCAGAGTTATCGCTATTTTTTCTTGGAGGTCGATTAACGTTGTCTCCACACCTGTTGTTGGGACAGTGAAGTAGAACTTTCAAATGTGTTCATGCGCAGTCTGGCATCTCCTTACACCTTACGACACAGCTTGCGAGATATGTGTTTTCAAATGAACGTTCACTGGCGTCCGCTATCCAAGATAGCTCGTACGTATTCAGTCGCGATGAGTCGCTACGATCAATCGCGATGAGTAGATACACCTGCATTATTCCTACAAGCTCTGCAAATCGCCCTCTGAAAGTCTCCGCGTTGATAGGGAGCACCCACCTCGAGTTGTTAATCTGGAGGGCAGCGCAGAAGTAAGGGAAGAGTCTGAAGTTTCTTCAGCTCTTCTACTCGTAACGTTTGTGGAGATGGATACGCAACCACGTCTTCTCCATCCTGGAAGGTTGTTCACCTTTCGTTGTGCCCAGCTTGTCTGTAGAAATTCACGACAATTGCAAACGGAAGAGTTTTGATGATAATGTCTGTCAGTATGGCTGACTAGCTGTCTGACCTTACACCATGTCCACGAAGACCACGGATGTAGGTTTGCACGTGATTGTGAAGTGCTCTCAGCCCTTTTGTGTCGTTTCTGGAGATCACGCCTTGGAAGCACTCGAAGCTTTATGAAATGTTCCTGTTGGATCTATCTGTAGTCTTAAAATTGTCGGGTCAAAATTTGAATTGCGTCATTGTAGCTCACGTCCGTGACTTGGAGGCCATCGATGAAAGGCCCAGCAGGTACATTAACAAGCGTCCTCAGGTACTGCAACTTCTCGCAGCTTTATAAGTCTTCGTTCTCATGAAAGGGCACGCTTGAACTGCTGCCAAAATGACTGCCACTTAGAGAGCTCACCCTTCAAGGTTTGCAAATGCAGCTTAGGTAGCATTACACCGCTCTGTCTTCGTTCATTTTATTCTTCGTTACGTGAGGTGATTGTCGATGTTCATGGTCGCAAGTGTTCGCTAGAACGTAGTTGCACTATTCTACATTGGAGTACGCTCAAGGCGTGAGTCGTTTGTTCCTTGTACTCAAGACCCGACAGATATTCAGCCTTTATAGATCTTCGTCCGCAATACAATGTTTCCACTCGGTGTTCAGCTCCTTAGATTATTCATGATTTGCTTCCAGTTTTCTCGCGGTCGATTCTGTTACAGTTGTATCCGTCGTGTCGACGAGAGGGATGGCCTCTTTGGCAATTAGATTGTTCTGTGCTCTGCGAGTAGTCCTCTTCTTTTCAACTCTTTTCATCTTGGTATTAACCAAAGGGTTGGTAAGCTTCTTATTGAGATATTAAAGCGCAAAACAACGAGGAAGGAAATATTTTTATCTCAATATCTACAAGCAACTAGCCCACAAGCTTATCCTAATGAAATCGGTAAGCTTCAGTTGAAGGAGTGGCTTACTTTGTCCCGATGTCTTTCCAAAGGTGGTTCAACGGTCGGTCCATAGCGCTCACTCGTTGAAGGCGTTCAGCAACTAACTTCATTATTGTTGAGGGTCGTTCCTCTCTTGAAGTCCTCGATTTCGGCACCCTTAAGTTGCTGCATAAAGAGCGTCAAAGACATGTTAAGTAAAGGAAGAATTTAGTTTTTACATGGTGTGCGAGAGGCGTTTCGTTTCGTTCCGTGTCGTCTTTCGTTGTTCTTCTGCAATCGCTAATATTTTTATTTCGCACGGTTCTTCTTTAATTATTAAAAATAAAATATCAGATCAGGCTTATAATATTAAATTTCGTGAAGTCTAGCGTTCTGTATTTGTTACCTATTCAACATGCTTAAATATTCTTGACATCGGGATACATTTTAGAATATGCAATTTTTTATTGATGGAAGATTGAATATTAAACACTATCATGCCCACCGCACGCTTTTAGAAATAAAACTGTTTCGGATATATTCATTTTTTTATAATTACTTCAAAAATACAATATTTTACGCTTTTGTTTATTTTTTCTTTGGTGTTGTAGGGATTTAATTAGAACATGCCCACATAAATTGGAGTGTTTTGTGTTGGAGGGAAACCTTCGACTGAGATCGGTTTAGTTGGATATGGGGGACGTCCAAATCGGGGATGTCCAAACAAACTCAAATTGGGAACCCTATGTTTCGATGCCAGTAATGTTCTTCGTCGATCGTGGGGTGCTGCGCTGGCTGGAGGGTGGCTTCTTTCCGGTGGCTTCAGGGATGCTCAGGACTCGGTGGTTGAGTAAATAAATATATATTTACAGATTATGCGCAACTTTTTACAAGACAAAACAATTGTCACGCTGCTGATGCCGCGGCAACCCAACGCCAACAATAGCGCCTCGGCGCCAAGTCCCTTGCCGCGCACGGCAAGTTCTCTGCCCCGCAGGACAAAGTACGCGGAACCCTCGGGACCGCGGGAGATCACGACTTACTCCGCGCACGGGCTCGTTGAAACTCAACTTTTCCAAAAAGGCGCACCGACATTCCGAAGGGAGGCCAGACCTCCCTCTCTCCCCCGAAGTCGCCGACATGGCCCCGACAAGGTCGCCTCCCCCATTACCCCGGCGGCAAGGGCGACCACCCGCGAACAGAGGTTTGTTTACTTCCCACGCGGGGAAATCTGCTTCCACTTTCGGGAGCTGGCCTCCGCTTGCCGCCAAAGGGAAAGACAAGACATCGGGCGCCTCCGAAGGACGCTTCGGGTGACCGCGCCGCCAATTCCCCGAGCTCTTTCGGCTAAGCCCCTTCGGCCATCCCTACAATGCCTACTCGGCTCTTCAGGCGTGACTGTTGCGATGTTTAATACCAACGCTTCGATAAAATTTATTCGCACTCTGCTGCATTTTTTTAAAGATATATTTTTAAACACGCAGTTTACACTCTATCTTACATACAATATTAAACGTATAACGAATTTGTAGATGTGGCTGTTAGCTTTCCAGAGATATCGAAATTATTAAAAAAATATCCAATACATTGTAAGAAACAACTCGTCAGACTTTACTAGATATTCAAAGAGGACCAATGCTTTAAATTTGTCCAAATAGTGCAAGACGAACAAACGTGTTTCGACTATAATGTATAACAACCATGACGCTCTAAGAGCCCCATGAAAATCTTTTAGGAAAAGAAGTGAAGTCTGAAGAGGGATTGAAACATACGGCTCTCGACTGGCGAGAAAAACGTTCCCTTTCACCTGACTTCTTCATTGCTCAAACTCTTGGATACAAAACGTCCGTCGCATGTGTCTCTAGTCCTGTTTTGACTCGAAATGTGTTTATCAGCCGAATTCCGTGATAAAACCGTCACAAGGACCATCATGGATAACTGTCACGAAGAGGCACCACAAAGTCAGTGACGTCACACGACCGTGTGACATATCGTGATAGTGTGACGTTATCTGACCCCCAGATGTTCGGGAACTGACGTCATGGAGTCGCATGACGTCACAATTCCACGTTATATCATGACGTCACTGGTGTGACGTCCCGTGACGCCAAGAGGTTACATGACTTTGTGACGTTACGATTATCGTTACGTTTTGCGATGTCTCATTATTGCGACATAATGACGTCACGTGACGTCACAGACACACATAAAAATAGCTCATACCCATCTCCTAGACAAGACATTCTGTGCTCCCTGGTCTTTGCCAGCATACTTAAGCTAATGTAAATATTTATTGAGATACACCTCTAAAGCGTTATTAAAGGGTAACTGCAAAGAAAAAAAAAGTGTTTTTTTAAACAGCCTGATTGGGGCAAGCATGTCACAAAAAAAATCTTCCACAAAAACGAAAAAAAAAAATTAGCAATTTTTTGCGCCACAGGACTTAATTTAGTCGAGTCACAACCTCTCCACATTTGAAACTCCCTCTCTTTCGACCAGCGCGGAGAAGTACGCCCCGCCCCTCGCTCTTGGATTTGCTCTTGGATTGACTTGGCTGCGGAGTTGAACGACATACGCAGCGCCTCGACTTCCGATGTGTCTTGTCGAAGATACGCCGAGGAGGACGGCTGCCAGCAACGAAGACGGCGCATCATAGGGCGCACCGCCTATTCGGCGCGGTGTAGGCGGGATGAAGGACTGCGTCGCTGCTACCTCCTCGCGCGAGACGCCGCATACTTCGACGAATTGGCCACTGAATGGCTCGGGTGTTACCAAACTGCCTCGATTTGTCAGGATTGAAAGAAAAAAGTTAGTCTACTGTTGTTATTGGCTCTTGCGATATTTCATGCAATCAGGGGCCGCTGCGGCCGTTGCCAGCTAATGGCGACGGACCGCGAGTGCGTCTGCTGCCTGGAGGTTCCGGAGCATGGGTTGGGCAGAAATACACAAAAATGTATTTGGAAGTACAAATACGGGGATACATTAAAATAGTACCTAAAATACGGATACTAAGATGCATCCGTAAAAATGTATCGCGATACGTATCAGAAATATATTTTAAGAAGAGGCAAAAAGTATTTGGAAATACAAATACAGGAATGCATTTTAGGGAGAGCAGAAATACAAATACAGAGATACTGATAGTGCAATACATTTTCCACATTTTTTGAGACGCCAACTGAGATGAAGCTTGAAGTTTGAAGTGGATGTTTTACTTACCCGAGATTACTTTCCTGTAGGCTTGGCACTTTGCCTTGAAGGTAGTGGTTTCGGACGACAAAAAGTCTTCAATGGGCAAAAAAAAAAAAAAAAAAACGTTCCATCAACGGCTGACCGCGGTCCCTTCCATGTCTGGCGAGGGAATCCTGTCCACATTGATCACATGATGTCACGGTGGAATGAACTAGTATTCTTTATCTGTAGGTGTGGCCTTGGACATGAAACTTTACCACGTGGCTGTATGAAAGGACAGTACGTACTTTCGTTGTAGGTTACCTCGTTGAAGATCGTGCATGCAGTGTCATTTGGAATTTTTGAGAATAGTGGACCACCTGGTCCACTATTCTCAAAATGTATTCCAACATCTTGGAATACCTGTCTTATCTTCTGTTACGGTTGAAAAAACGATACGGTAGCATCCCTGTTCTGAAGGTCCTTACTACCGACCCTCCGCCACCAATGCATGGATTGCAGACCTCAAGTTTCGTCTTGCATACTCCAGATAGAGACCTCGTGGATTGCGAGCTGATATTGCCGGCACAGGTGCCAGCTGTCCGAGAAACAGCGGTCTCGAGACGAGTCGCGGGATGGCACAGCGAGGCCACTTCTGGCCTTCTTCTAGGTTTCGGATCACCAGAGCAGCGGGTCATGTTCACGTCGGCTGATGATGTACCCTTGAGCCGTGCAATGTTACTGGCGCAGCCGCAGATGCATTCGAATATGTGTTGAACTTCACAGTGAGAGTCTTCTTAATATTTCAAGTCAACCACCGCCAGGCTGGTGCTGCAACGGAATGTGACTCAGCTTTGCCGGCTGGGTGTACTCTATACGCTAAGGCGAGAAAGGTGGTTAGCAGTGGGCATTGGATGCCAGCAAACAATGACTCAAGAAATCCCTACCTAAGGACCTGCGGCAGAAGATGCTCTGACTCCACTCCTGGCACGCCACCAGGTTCGAGTCCCCGACTACGCAACACTTCTCAGAAGAGAGAAGAGGATGCATAGAAAAATAGTTTGCAGAATCAAAAGGAACCTTCGTCACCATAGTAACAATGCCCCAGCATCTCCTTGACTCTGGTGCCCTCAGAAGTAAAAAAAAAAAAAAGAAAAATGCGTTCGGACTTGTTTCTTTTCTTTTTTTTTCGGGGGGGGGGGGGGGGAGAGTATTTCTCAATAAATGTTACGAAATACATTTCATCCTGAGTGTATCGCGATACGAATAAACATTCCAAATGTATTTCGATACATGAATACAGATACTGGAGAAAAAAATGTATCGCGATACAGAAATACAGATACGAAATGTATTTCTGAAACGCCATCGCGATACATTTGTAGCGCGATATTGCCCAACCCTGTTCCGGAGGTCGCCTCCAAGGCTGGTAGCCGCTGCATCACGGATCACGCCGACTTTTTCGGTGGCATCCTAAACCCAGTCGTGCTCCAGATCGCCTACGGGATGAGGGCGATGGGGCTAAACGACATGGAGCTGGTGTGAAACTTGTTTTATTGACAAAAATAAAATTGGCGGCTTCACTCAGTGAGTGCAATCAGCTGATTATTAATGTTTTTTGCTTATCCTTTGGAAACTAAGACTGCTTGGACGATTATATTGGTTAGCCCAGTGAGAACTGTGCTCAAGAAAAGTGTGGCGAGTCTAATTGTGACACGTTGTTTAAATCTTTAGTTATCAACTAAAATAGAATCGCATGCTTCACTTAACAGGAGTTTCGCTTTTTCTTGGGGGTCAGCTATTTTGCAATACCTTGGCCGTGCGAGGTTCTTATTTTTGCCACACAGGTACTAGGCCACAACCGTAACTTGACAAGAAACTTGTTATACCTAACAAAGGTGGCATAGGGATAAAAGGTGGAAATTTCATTTGGCGCCATAACCCAATGGGGAAAAACATTGGACGTCACGGGCTCTAGAGAGAATACCACTCGTCGTGGGAGGTGGACATTTCGCAGGTAGGAAGAGACCAGTACACTACAGATTCATTTTAAGCAAATTTATCTAAGATGGTTCAGAAGCCGAAAAAAAGGAAAAAAATCTGTCCGCTAACGCAGAGTTTGGACGCCCAAAGGCTTCTGCGGGCAGCTGTCACGTAATAACCTGGCTGTGCCAGGTTTTTTACGTAACAGCTGTGTCTTAGTCGCGGACGTTCGGTGCACCCGGTGCGAATCTCGACGGCCTCTGAAGCGAGATGACGAGAACATACCTGGTCACGTTTGTCGCTACGCGAACGCCTGGTTGCCTCCAGTCAAATAGCATTCAGCTTGTCATCTTTCGGGGCGATATGGCTGCTGGAAGACTCGCTGTCGCGATCAACCCTCTAGCACCCCTTTAAGGAGCAACGGCACCGCTTTACAAGTGCTTACATCTCCAAAAAAAGTAGACATCTGCACGCGCAAGCAAAAAAAAAAAAAAAAAAAAAAAAAGCACGCTAAGAAAGCAAAGAGGAAAACTAAAGTAACAAACCGTGATATGAGAGCCGAAACCCCGCGTCGCTTCCTATCATTAACACCTGCGACAGTTGCTAAACAAACACTACTTCACTTCAGGAAGTCTCACTCAAGCACCTGGGTCAACACGAAACACTGATCACTTCGGCGAAACGACTAGTCGAGATAGGCGAGACAAGCAGGAGCAGAGACTTCGGTCGCCATGAAAAGAATGGAGAAGCTTTTGTTTGTTATGGTATGAATCCAAACGGGAGTGCCCATCTTGTAACAGTTTTGTAAAGAATAATAATTCTCATTACATGGGTTATTCGGTAAACGTAAAAATATGCCACTCACAAGTAAATTACAACATATCACAAAGGTTTAACGACCAAGCTCTAAGCTGTCAATCAATCTCGAGCCAATGAGAAGAGTTGCTATCGCACGTCACTCCGTGATGCATAGCAGCCAGTTCGTGACGTATAGCAGCCAGTCCGTGACGTGACGCGATTTAAAATGGACGAAATAGCCGCAAGCCAAAACCAGTCTCGCGCAATAAATATTGGTGTAAAAAAAAAAAAAAAAAAACTTTCGGGGAAAAAATGTTTTGAGACATGTTTGTCCCAATTAGGCTGTTTAAAAACATTTTTTTTTTGCAGTTATTCTTTAAGGAGAAAGGTACCGGCAAGGGCACGGGCTTGTGAAGCTAGCGCTCTCCGCGGTCTTTATTTTTAAAGAGATACCGCCATTGGCATGCAGAGGTAATTTTGTTCGACCTTTTTTTTTTTTTAATTACGTTTTATCAACCCACCAACAATAGGTCTTTCGCTTCAAACTTATGAACTCAACAGCAAACTTGAGCAGTCAGGGTTGACAAACTAAATATTTTTCAGGTTCTTACATTTTTTATTACTTCAAAATTCTTTGTTTTCGAATTTAAATAAGAACGCTGAACGTTTTATGCTGTTTAAAGTCTGTGGTAAGCTTGAAGAGTTGAAAGAATTTTCGGGGCCATTTTGCGAATTATTTGCTCTGTAATAATACAAAAAACACAATCTGCGCCCCTTCGAGTACACTGACTCAAGTTTAAACCGTTCTTTCTTTATTGCCTGTTAGACGTAATAACAATTGTGATGCCCACACAAAGACTAAAATCTTCACGTTTTATTGGCTATACAATTCACAAAAATTATCAAATATATCGATATCCACAAAAGCCTGAGTTATTTTTCAAGTGATTTACAGCTAGAAAAATATTGAACCTTAACAGTACTGTTTATTTATATTTTTACAAATGGTGGGGAAAAAAGAAAAGGCTTTAAAATGAAGCTTGATGAGTTTACCGATCCATAGGAAGTTGCATGGAGAGCAGTTTGTGCATTATATGACGACAAAAATTATCCGGACAGAAATATTAAGTTATAGGGTGATTGAACTAACAATAGAAAACCAATACTGGAACCAAAACAACAGAACTATTTATTTATGTGCAATAGAACTGTTAAATTGAGTAAAAACATGAAATGACGACGATAGCAAGATGCCACACCGGGTGACTGCTGCGCTATGTCTAAACCCTGCACGCGAATGTCTTGGGGGTGGCAGCCGTCTACCAACACTGAACCACCTCCTGGAGCCCACTGCCTTCACTGAGGTGAGCGATGGCACCAGCAAACCACCAGGGATTGTCTATCTGAGACGTTCATTGATCCGCCCGCGAGAGTTCACCTCAGCTCTCGCTGGCAAACTCTCTGGAACGTTTTCCGAACCTTTGAGGAACGGTGCTTGCCGTGTTAAAAAGACCGCGCCGTCCTCTCCTTGTACATAAATTTTCATAATCGCCATCACTAGACGTGACACTGCGGGCCTCCATGTTACGGGCTGTCGCCTTTCCGCTGTTCGAAGGTTCCCCTTAGCCAATAAAGACTATAATTATTATTATTTAGCAGAAATGGTGTTTAGCTCTGTGTTTGTTTCTAAGTTGATTTAAAAGTCCACGAACTGAATGTTGAAGCATTTACTGCCCATAGTTAGATCGGAATGTGAGAACCATCCAAAAGTCACTGTGGCGGGTAAGATAAACAGAATTATTTTGTTCTAAAGCTGCTGATTTGCTTAAAATGACAGTTCTTTTTTTAATTTTTGTTATTGATGCAGTCTATAATCAATTAGTCATCCTGAAAATTTGGAGATTCATAAATAGTGGGTCTGTATGTTTATAATAAGGTGCATTACATATCACTCAACACTTTCGTTTTGTGAAGCAAGTAAATTTTATCAAGATGAGATACCATGTATCTCTGACGACTCTGCAGTAACCTAAGTAAGAATACAATAAAGTATAGCTAAGTAAAGTTCCCACACCAGTTGGAACAGGAGCTTTGGTGGTATGTGAAGCACACTGCATGTGGCAACTATGAGACAGGCTAACTTACATGATTTTTCCATGACACTCTCAGAGAATACAAAGCCAAGTGTTATAAAACCATTAACGACTTATAGTGAACTCATGTAAAATAGGGGTGTTAACGTGTTCATCTCTCTTGGTAGAGGAAACAAGTACGCTGATGATGAGGTGCTAAAACACGTGCTTATCGAACAACTCAAATGATGTGCTTCCTATCTCAGAAATACCCAGAAATTTTTTGCACGTTGCCCACGGTGCCTTCAATATGGTATAAGAAGTAACAGTGGTAGTCCTCAAATACCATAATATTCAAGTTTACGAAGAAAAATAATCTGGCCAACAAAATAAAATGTTTTCGTAAAATGAACAGACACACTAACTATCTTATTTTTCCTCAAAAAAGTTTTGTGATATATATTATTTTTGAGTTAACAAAAGTAAACCTGCTGAACAATATTTTCTAAAGCCAGTCTGAAAAGGTGTCAGTAAACTCTGCCTAGGTAGTTTCGAAACGTAGAAACTCGTTCTAGGCCTATGAATGATACAGGAAGGGTAGAAGTGGGTCTATAATATTGAATATTTTAATTTCATTTGCTGCATAAGACGGATATTTTCCTACCTGCACCGCCTTAGGAAATACCGCAGACGAAAAAGGCATAAAAAAGGTATGCTTTGAATGATACAGGTATACCAGTGACATATCTTACTGGGCGTATTTGCACAAAATTATCACAGCCATAGGCCGCAGCGTTTATTAACTGTACAGATGTATAAAATGCCTCAGATTCTGTAACTGGTTGAAGAAAAACAGAACTGCCATTCCTGCTGCTCATGTATTTAAAAGGGTCGGTGTTATTGTTTGAAGAAGCAAGATTAGCAAATTATGAATGCGTTAGCATTAGTACCTACATGACAGGGAAGAGCTGACGTCGTCTCTCTACAGAAAAGAACAGTGAAAAGGGAAGCGCTCGGCGTAAAGAGGAAGAAAGTAGTAAAGGATAAGGGTGAGAGGGGGAGGCAACGTCACGGGGTGGAAGGCAATGCGCACGCGGATGCTGGGGCGAATCTGGACTTGCAGGTGTGCGGAGCGCATATGCCTTGATCTGTACTACAAAACTGAGTGCTAACCAAATACTAGCGCTGGTCCAAGTGGTCGAGAAAAAGAATTAAAGGAAGATCCATTGGTGGATCTTTGGGGAATGCGTTAGCAAGTCGACACTGAGAGCGTGCGCTCGTTGCCCAGCTTGCACTTCGACGGAGAAAAAAAAACGGTTTTCTTCAGAAGGAATAGCAAAAAGTCTCCCTCATTTTCCCTACGCACCCAACGCGCGGGAGAGAGAGTGCGTGGAGACTCGTCCTTGCTGCGTTCTAGGCACCATAATTACACACACGGTCCCCCGCTCGTCTCGGCTTTTCGTTCCCCTCGCGTCGGCTTCCAGTAAAGTTCGGTAGACGGGGGAACGAGTGACAACCGGTAAAATTTCCAGCAAAGCCGGGCCAAAGTGGCTGCCGGTGAGATTCCGGCAAAATCTGGTAATCAAGAGTAGCTGCCAGCATATCTTCCAGTAAAAACTGGTAAACTCCGCTGAATTTAGATGAAAATGGGGGAAACTTCACCAGTTTTCACCGGATTTCACTGGAAGTTTTTACCGGATTTTTCAATAGTAATGACCCTTGTGAAGCGCCACATACGTCAACCTTTGGAAAACGCTAACATTGACCCCGTAACGAAGCCAAGAAGAATCAAACAAAAATAAAGGAAGCAAAGACAAAGCCAAAAAGAAAGTCAAAAGAGAAAAGTGAAGGGGTCAGCGTTAGTGTTTACCAAAGGGTGTTTGGCGTCCCCCAAGGACCATGCTTACGCATTCCCTAAGGACCCACGAATGGGTCTTCCTTTCATTGTCATTGAACGCGTTAGCTAAATTAAGGTCACTTTGAATAACACCATCTCGTTCACTGTCTTCCACAGGCTGATGAACACAACCAAAATCTGTAACTGAGTTCATGTCTCTCCATAACAAGTCGGTGCGACTATAAGTGTCCCTAGACGGTTTGTTTTGATTCTCAGCTTTAGCTGATTGTAGCATCCTCGGTAATTTGTTTTGATATATTTTAAACGATTGCACGGTTTTCAGACCTCTATATCAAACACAATTATGCTACATCTATTTTTTATATTACCTTTGGAGTAAATTTGGCGTGAATCATGGTCTTCGTTTTTCCTAGATCTCTTGGATATATTGTAATAAAATTTACATGTAAAAGTTGATTTAAAATAAATTAAGAACATAGCCATAGGCTCATCAACATCTTCTAAACCAGGGGTGACCAAGCCGCGGCTCCGGGAGCCGCATGCGGCTCTGCGTGTTAAATTGCGATTTCCGGCTCCCTAGTGAATCGAACATCCCCCTCCACGTTCCCCGCTTCTCACCAGTTCACACGAGCACTTTCCTAAGAAGGGAAAAGGAACGCGTTTTGAATTAAAAGAAAGGTTGCGATTTGACAGTCTTGTGCTACTGCTACGTATACGTACAGTTGGACTGCTTTTGACTCGGAGAGATCCAAAGTAGTTCAAGTTTCATTTATTGCTATAGAAAAAGCTTTAACCCTCTCCCCTTTTTCTTCCTTTCCTTTTCCAGGCGGCTCTCGAAAGTTTGGTGGTTTTGTTTGCGTTCCTTAGGCCGGGTCAGCCTGGCCACCCCTGCTCTAAGCCAAACATGTCAATCTAATCGGTCTCTTCAACCTCGAGTATGAAACCATTTAACCATTCGGTGGTTGTATGCTGAAACGTGATTGGTGCAGTAAAGTTGTTTTGTTTAATCGTTTCAGTTTTTGAAGAGATGAATATTGGAAGTTTATCACCGATATGTTAATTCATAACTCTACATTTTATATTGGCCCAGTTTCTGTTAATACTAAAATATCAATTAATGTTTCTGAGTGGTTTCGAGCTCGCTCGAGTTGGATTTTTAATGTATTTATGCATTCATTTTTTTTAGTAATTATACCCAATCTTAATTGTCAAATTGAGAGTGCTTCTTAAATATTCCAGAAACTTGCATCCACTTGCATAAACGAATATAATGGTTATTATATTCGTTTTTTTACGCATATTAATTCCTTCTAGCGCAGATTGACTGACACAGGAGTAATCTGCAAAGAATTCACACTGCATTGTATTGTTAATTAAAAACACGTTCCACCACCTCAACAAATATTACCGATTAAGCAAAAGCATAAAGATGTGGGAAGCTTCAAAACATCAAAGTCATGAGGTACCAAATTTCAGATACCATCATTACATCAATCAGGCCTAGAGCCTAGTTTTAAGAAACATGTCTAGGGCCTCAACTAAAGCTCTGTGGCGTAGCAGATAGATATCTCTCGAAATGACTTAGCTCTAAATGAATAATGACAATGAAACTAACATTGTTTTTTGAGCGAATAGATTAAAGATTCGCAAGATTTTTTTTTAACTATTCAACTTTATTACGTTTAGCATACTATATGTTTTATGTGCCTTAAATACTTCTTTCTAAAGCGGATAATACATTTTGAATGCATCGGACACGTCGAGCTGTTATGGCATCTTAATTAGGTCACGAAAAACTTGCCGAACTGTGCCGGATGATTAAAAAATAAGCGCATATGGGCATTTAAAACGAAATTCCCATAAAATAAGTCCTTAATAAAAATAGCACAATAAAAACATCTTAGGGCACCCTCATGTTTTCAGGTGCTTTTTTTTTAGTTTCTATTACCTAAAGTCGTCTGGAGGAGGGAAGGCGTCAGACAATGAAACTTTCACAGAATGAAGAAGCGTGAAAACTGACGCATCTTCTGAGTCCGGCCCCTAGAGCCCCTAAACGCGACTGGACTGCACGTTGGGGGTGTAGCTCAGAGGTAGAGCGTTCGCTTCGCATTTGAAAGGCCCCGGGTTCGATCCCCGGCACCTCCACTTTTCTTTTACGGTTTGCAAATTTAATCGTCTTGATCGGGAAATGTTCAATTTACGCCTAGCCCTCACAGTTTCACAAAATCCACATGAGGGTTAATGCTATAAATGTTTTCAGCTTACCTTTTAAATGTACATTGCTGTATTTTATCGTCATTTATAACTACCTACAATAATGCCCTTTGGGCGATGTAGGTATCTCAATAAATAAATAAAAAAGTGAAAGAAGTTGAAGTGGTTAAGCGTGTTTGTTTCTAAATTACGATAACGAGAGGGGGACATGTACAGAGTGCTCAGAAAATTAAGCCGAAAAAAAAACGCATTAGAGCTGCGCTAAAATAAATAAAAAATTACAGGAATATTTATTGGTGGATTTTTCAAGAATGCGCTAGCGTGACCCCCGGAAAACGCCACGGACGTGGCGTTTTCTTTGAGAAACGCTAACACAGATCCGTAACGAAATAAAAAAGAAGCAGCAAGAAATAGAGAAAGCGAAAGGGTAAACAAAGCAAGGCAACAATAGAAAACCCCGGAGAAGAACAAGGGGGACAAAGGACAAGCACAAATCTCCACGCACAGCTAGGCGACTGGTGCGAGTCTGAAAGAATCCGCCTGGTACTGGTATCGAACCAGGGACCTCACCGGAGGGGGACATGTGTGGCGTTTCCCAAGGGTCATGCATTCACGAAGAATGTACCAATCAATCTTCCTGTAATTTTTTCATGGTATATTGAAAAGGCTGTGTGGTGTTGTGGTGAGGAACCTGAACAGGAGTGGCTAGTATTTTTAAAAACTTCTCCAAATGCGTATGTTCTTCTGAGAATTGTACAGCGTTTTAGGATAAGTTGAATGTTATTTTTTCCTTTCATGAAATGAAGCAAAAACACAAACAAAAAAAATGGAGTGGTGTAGTGGTTAGCTATCCCGACCGGAAAGAGTTCAAATCCCGGCTCTGCCAAGTATTTTGTCATTTGGCGGCTTCATGACCTTTGGTTTATTCGATCAGTGTGGTTCACCCATCTGCTTTTTTTGTCAATATGCAAGTCCTACTATACACGTCTTCCGGCCCGGGTCGTTGTTTGTACGATAGCAATCGCTGCACTCTCTTGCGAGGCGACTGACACCAGTGTTACCAACACTCCCATCTTTACTGACCAATAGGTTAGACCTGGGCGGCAACCCTCTGAGGAACCTGGATCCCGACCACTTGAAAGACGTGCGTCCGCTGCGGGTGCTTGGCCTTGCCAAGTGCCAGCTGACCAGGCTACATTCCCTCATCTACCAGCACCTCTCGAATCTCGAGTCACTCGACCTTCAGGTAAGCCAACACTGATAACGTTGAAACTAATGCTTCACCAATATGTGTTTTTTTTTTTTTTTTTTGTAATCCGCATTAAACGTAGACGCAAAACCGTGTAAATTTGTCCCGAAGGACGATACCATATCATCGCGTGGCCTCAAGGGCTGTCCAAACAGGACAATACGCTTCCTGCTGTGCCCTCCACAAGAAAACAAAGAAATAAAAAGAAAGCGCGCATGTTTTTTAACAAAACGCGAACGTTTTGGCACGGCTGTGCGTTTTCACTTTGGTCATGAACTACGCAAGCACAACAGCCAGCAGAGTGTGTGACTGGCTAAGTTCTGCCTTACCTCATGAGCACGCTCCGAGGCTTTGTCAAAGGACGCTTGCGGAAGGTGACATCCTTCTGCCTTGTAGACGTTACTCCAAAAAAGTAATTAATTTCAATTACAATTATACTTAATTAACGCGTTCGATTAGATTACTCGATTACTCGAGAAGAACATTAATTGGGGGTCGCTTGAAAAAAGTAACCATTACTTTTGCGACCACTTTATTTAAAAAAATGATGAATTTTTCAGCGTCTTTGAAAACGGGGTTTTTGTACTGTCTATTATTCAAGTACAATAACCGAAAGTTCGAGAATGTTTTAGGGAGGAAACTTGAAGAAGCATAAGGGCGCCTGTAGAGCGGAGAGAAAAATTGAAACGGTTACGAGTAATTTTTTACTCCTAAAAGTAATCAAATTACTCTTCTGATTTCTTCCTAATAAATATAATCTAATGATTACAAAATTACTCCAACAAGTAATTGAATACAAGTAATTTAATCCCTTGTATATAGTACCGTGCAAATATGCTTTCTCCCCGGCAATACAACGGCCCAAAAGCGGACCGGAAATGGAGGGAGAACCTCCGCTTTCGTCCACAGCAAATGCCGTGCACAGCAGAAAGCGTGCCTTTCATAAACAGGTCGCACGTTCGTGTGCTGTGCCAGAAATGAGTTCAAAATGCCACGCATAAAGCGAACCACCAGTAGTATGTGTTTGGCAGTTGTTTGGCGATTTAGGAACGACGTTTGTATGGGAAAATCTAACAATGAGAAGTGAAAGTCATAGTCTCGCATTTCATCGGGAACTGAGGCCCAAGGAAGCCAGGTGACAGCCGAACCGCCCGGCAGTGACGCCTTACTTTGACACTTCATAATTTAGGGCCAGAACAACTGGCCAAAGAATGTGAAGTTAGGTTAGGGTGGCTAGAGAGTTGGGAGTGTCGAGCGCGCCGGCTCTCCCATGCATCGCCGCGACCGGTTTGGAAAATCACCGTCAGGGGCGCTCTAATCAGCCTGTATGCTAGGCGCGCGCAGCTGGCGCACTGATTTCCGTGCGGCAAGGCGGGTAGCGACGAGTTCACGCCCGCTTTCATCTCTTCGTTAGCGCTCGTATGAATTTATTTCAACCGTTCCTGCATGCCCATCGGTCAGGTGACACGCGGAGACCATGGGCATTGCCCCGTCAACCTCCGGCGTAAAGAAAAAGCAGAGAGCGAAGCACTGTTTCGTTCCAGGATGCACGACAGGCTACAGGTCTGCAAAAGAAAAACACACGTTGTTCACCGTCCCGAAGGGCCCAGTCCTCTTCCCTCAGTGGGACAGGAATATTTTGAGGGGAGACACGCATCTTCAGGAAAACTCTGTGGTGTGCGCACTTCACTTCGACAGAGGTACATCAAGCGATACTTCTCTAATGTATCGCTCGATCCGTTCGAGATATCACTGTATGAGTGATGTTTTGGGGCTCATAGCTTCCTGCTGAACACGTCTGCGGCAAGCGTTGGGAAGTACTTTAAGTACATTGTACTTAAAGTACAATGTACTTAAGTACATTGCATTTAAATTACTACTTAAATTAGATTGAGGAAACTTTTACTTTACTTGAAGTACATTCTCTGAGTATGTACTGTACTTTTTTTTCTGCTACTTTCCGAGGAAAGTACAATTCCCGACTTCAAAGCACATTCCCCGAATTTGGTTTTGTTAAATTTGTATCACGAAATGACGCTTTGTGAACTCCGAAGAAATACTGGGAGGGATATTCTACTCTCACCAGAAACGTGAGCAGACGACGCATCGCTCCGTTTGTTTTTGGGGCGGCGTTCCCGTAGCTTTTTAAACTCTCGCTACTTCTCTGTCGGCCAGCGGAAGCAACGAGGTTTAAGATATCAGGTGAGCAAAATTAATCATAATGTAGCACCTGAGACTGTGGTGCGAAACAATTAAAGTTTCAAGTCGAAGTAAAAGACAGCAGAGGAGAACGTCACAGTGTTTTTAGGCATTCTCTTTTGTCTTTTCCTTCTATTTGAAAGTTCCCTTAAATTTTTTCGCACCCAAATCTCAGGTGTCACGTTATGATTAATTATCACCAGCTCGCTTGCACACACATTTTTTTTTTCTTTTTATTTAGGAGAGGACAGTTTTCTATGAGAGCTATGGGGCTGACGTCATGCTCCCTCCTAGTACATTTAGCCCCCTTGGGTGCTACAATCCAGTGCAAGGGGTGCCAAATTCAGAAGAGGGTCTTCTAAATTCGGCTCCATTCCTGAAAAAAAAAAACAAAAAAAAAACTACTCTGTGGTTACTTGACTTTATCAAATATTCGCCGCTGTTTTTGAGGCATTGCACCCTTGATTACCCTTGGGCAATGCATACCAATTTTAAAAAATCACTGTATAGGGGAATGAAAGGGCATCATGAAAGATTGTGTTAAAATACTTGTACTTTACATTGAAAGTACATTGTACTTATAGTTCTTTACTTCAAGTACGTTGTTCCCAGTGTATTTCATACAAATTTACTTAAAGTACATCACGTCTAATTTTCTGTGTACTTTAATTACCTGAAGTATCTTTTAGATGTATTTTACCCAACGCTGACCTTTCGCGTCGTCAACAGGAAGGAGCGGGCTTCAGTGACAGACACGAGCCTAGGAATGCATGCATATACAACAATCCTGTGTGAAAGACGTTGTGTAAAAGACGTAAATAAAATTTGGAATGTTTTTCGTCTTCAGCGGTGGTTGGCGTTCGCAATCTCCCCGCCCCCCGATGATCCCCGTTTTTAGCGTCAGCATGAGAGAATTAACCAAAAAGCACCGGTATTGGTGAAGTAAATAAACGCCGATAAACATCCGCCGATTTTTGTTATAAATAAACACCCTATGATGTATAATATGTTACTTCGCTCACTCTCTTTTAAAATCGATTTTGTATTTCATTGCTAGTTTTCCACGTTGCATAAACATGTAAAGTGCCAAAAATGCATTGTTTGCTTTGTACCATGACAACTTTTCGCGTTGTTTCTCGCCAGCCATGTCTGCTCTTGAATCACAGGGGAATTGCTCCAGAAGTATCTAGCGTCCTCACACATATTTTAATGTTAAAATGCCTGAGCCGTTCAGCGTCGATTCATCTGATAGACGTAACACAGCGGCTTGAAACGCGAAATTTCGTCACGGCTGCTGATACCTCGGCGGACGCTTCACGTATTTTGAAGGCATAGTACACGGGAGAAAATAATAAAAAAAAAATATATAAATTGCCCCATTTTTTATATTACCCCAAAACGTCAGTGTTGCGGAATGGGCACCCCCATTCCATTCCAATTCCATTCCGGGGAATTAGAGTTTGCGATAATTCAATTCCTTTCAATTCCTAGGAATGGGGACACTGGGCCCATTCCCACTCCTGGAATGGCTGAATCGTTCCATTCCATTCCTTTAATTCCGAAACGTAAAAATTGGCACCTGAGAGCTACATTGTGTTGCCGGAATAAGCACCGTAAAGTTGACATTATCAAACGCATAGACAATTGCAAAAAAAATTCAAAATTCCTCAAAAAAGCACTGATTTTACTAAGCGGAGCGCTGGTGGCACAAACTGTTTCTTTACATTGTATGCAAACATCGAGAAAGCCCCTTGATATCTCGATGCTTGTTTAAAATGTCGGTCTTTCGACCACGTGGCTCGCAACAAACAGCAAAACTTAAAGGGATACTTCAACGAAATTTGAAATATTCCCGTCGTGTTCAAAAATAGGTTGAATATGATGCACAATATCCGTAAATGACAATCGCACGTTTGTATTTTGATCCTGGTGGCTGTATTTTTCGTTATAAACGGCCCACTCTGGCAAGCGCTCGGAGAAGGCCCAGCTTAGAGCACGTGACATCCAACGCAATCGTGACGTAGGTCGTCTCAAGACGAGCAAAGCTACGGCGAGGCTGACGTCGAGAGGATGGCCTAGTCGTTCCAGCCACCGAAGCGGCTGCTTTTGTACGAATTTTGAGTGACGGGTTAATCTTCTGTAATCTTGTAGGGGGACAATAGCGACTTCTGCGACACACAAAAGGGATTCTCGGGAAGAGGGGAGTTCCTCCTTCCCCCTTTTCTCTCGTCGTGGCCGGAGACGAGACAGCCTCCGTCACTAGCTGTCAAGGTTCCTAGACGAGCATTACTAACGAGGCGTTAGCGACATCCAGCAGGTGCTCTTTGCTAATCGTTTAATTCGTTTTAAAATTCCTTTTCGAGACTTTTTTTAGCAAGAAATTGGTATATTCCATGTGATACCGCTCTTTTGAACACATATAGACCAAAAAATGAGCGCCGAAATTTCGTTGTAGTACATATCCCTTTAAATCCACAATTTTTTTTTTTGGCAAAATTTTTTGCATTTGTCTTCTAGGACATACGCGGCGAGCGTGTTTGTTTAGTAAGATCATAAAAATGTCCAGTTCGTGCGTGGCGCAGAAATAAGATATACAACTGTATTCTTCAAATACCTGCACAGCAATACGGCTAGTACGGTGCTGGAGGCGACTCCATGTACAGTGGCAAGAGCACATCCTCTGACAAAGTTCAACCTCTACGGCACAGCACGAGAGACTGTATATACCATGTCATGAAACTGTCTTTCTGCAGGTCTAGTCAGTTCGGTCACGCGACAAGAGCGGTGGCAACAATCTACTTCACCTTACGATGGACCGCAACAGACAGCACGAGAGCCATTGCAACCAATCCAGTGCCTTCTGAGTGTCGCGTGACTTTGGGGCGCAGCAACGCGCTGTGGGTGCAGTCCCCCTCACGGTGCTGGATTGCCTGGGGTGACTCGTAGCGTCCGCAGCGGTCCATCACAAGGTGAAACACAGTAGTCAGAGACTAAAGTGAAAGGAAATGAGCGGGAATCCGCTAGCTTGCTTGTAAACCTAACCCACTTGATTGTAAAACATTTAACACAGAAAACAAGCATCGGAACGAAAACCAAGTAAAAGGCGGACCTACACGTAAAATGCAGTATAAAAAGACAAGCGTCGGAGCAAAGCGCAAGAGGAGAAGAAAGAAGTGAATCTTGCTTTGTTTTAATGCCGAAGCAAACCCAGATTTCGCACTTCAAAGGAGTGCGCGCGAATGAACGTGGAAGGCAACAGGCCGCCTGCTAAACAACGCTCCTCGAACTTTAAGAAAGCAATAAATGATCATCTTTCGGCGGCGCGCGAGTCAACGAGTTACCAGAGCTCTGCGATGTATGAGTCGTCCCCCGCTCCCAGATCTGTCTGTGCGCGCGTGTATTCTCCATGCAATGTTGAAATAACCTGAGACTGGGGTAGAGAAGAAGCGTCAAAGCGTAGACGGGACAGAAAATAGACAGGACGACGTATCAAGACGTCGTCCTGTCTATTTTCTGTCCCTTCTACGCTTTGATGCTTCTTCTCTGCCCTAGTCTCAGGTTATTTCAACATGGTTAATATTCACCAGCTCGCCTGCACAATTACGATTTTTTCTTTGATTCTCCATGCCTTCGTTTCTTTTGCTTGGTGCTTGGTTTATTGTTTCGCTCGCTCTCGTGTAACGCCAGTTAAGCCCGTCGCCTGCGCGAAAGGCGCCACACCAGCCCCACCCCCCTCCCCCTCTGCTCTTTGCTTTGACACTTCTTTTTTCTATTGCATTTTTTGCGTATAAGTCTGTTAGAGCTCCAAGACGGTTAGCTGTTTTTCGCAAGCTCATTTTATTTCTGAGAAACTGGCTCGCTGACTGGCTCAAGTTCACTAACAGTAAACAAACAAAAAAAAAAAAATAGAAGAAGCGGGCCCATTCCATTCCCATTCCATTCCGGGCAAAAGGCATCTAATTCCATTCCCATTCCATTCCCCTCAACGTTACCGCTATTCCATTCCCATTCCATTCCGGGGTCGCGAAAATTCGGAATGAATCCGGAATCATTCCAACTCCGGAGTGGCAACTCCGCAACACTGCAAAGCGTTGCGGTGAGAAGAGAACGACTTCAAGTGCGGATTTACCTTCGCGGACGCTCCAAAATCGGGTCGACTATCGAATCCAGGTTTATCAGACTTTCATTATGCCCCACCAATTAATTTTGTAAAAAAACACAGCCGACAAGTGGCCGGGAAAAGGTCCGCACGCAGCGCATTTCGGCCCCAGCGCAGCCAAAATGCCGCTGACGCGGCGGTCGGATAGCATGCAGGGCTTCCGAGGCGCCTCCTGGCGACAGATTTCCTTTTGGTGCCGCGCGCCGGCCGCCGCTCGACACACCCAACTCTCTAGCCACCATAGTTAGGTTATACCGAGGCCGTATACTTTCCGGTTTTTACTTACGTCAACGGTCGGCGGATGTTTTTCGGTGTTTATTTATTTGAAATTACCGGTGTATTTCGGTGAACGGCCTAGTGCAGACGTTAAAACGGCTTTTATCGAAAGAAAAAAATCGCGAATAGAAGCGTACAATCAAGACGATAACGGTTCAACTTTTATTTACATCTGGTACACAATGTTCTTGTCACTTTAATATTGTAATATATGCATGCATACATTCCAAAGCTCGCATCTGTCATTCCCTTCCAATCTTTTCTGCTGACGACCCGCAATTTTGAGAACACACGCTTTATATTTGCGCTAGACAAGTCCCAAAATGTTCAAAAGGGCTTCGAAGAGTATACTCGCTAGTCAGGTGAATGCAGCTTCCAAAACAGCACAGGGTAAATAACGGCACTGATGGTGAACCGTTAGATCGGTGAGCTTGCATCCATCGTGCACATCAAGCCTGTAAACGCTTTCAGATAGAACAAATACCTCTGGCAGCTCGATCTTGAAGCAAGGATTAACTATTTGCACTCGAAACCAGAACGAGTCATCCGTGAACTGCTCGTCATCAGAGATGTCGGCATAGAGAGACTTATGCTGACAATCAACTCAAAGTGACGACCGTAAAAATGAAAAAGAACCAGTTTGAGGAACGTTTACGTCGGACTTTTCCAGCGAGAAAAAACAAACGAAATAAAAAAAAAATTCCCGCTTGTATGAAAATATTCTAAAACCGGTATTTCGCGGTTTAGCCGATTTTTAATTTATTTTTGACACCGGCAGGTGTCTATCGGTGTTTTTCAGTTGAAACTGGAAAGTATGTTTCCCAGATACCTGGGGTTCCATGTTTTCAAGGGTTTCTTTTCTTAAGAACTATGAGGTGTTTTTGGGTGATTTATTTTCCCCAAAGTTTCGGTGTTTTGCGATGTAGATTTTTGGTATCTGACGAAAATCGTAATTTAGATCGGCGCTTATGTTGAAGAAAATAAGGCATAAATACAAAATTCCACCCCCGCCAGCAAACATACGCGTTACCCAAATACTTAGAAACCGCCCTCGTACCGATAACAGATAGAAACAAGATGAAGTGTATGGTTCAGAAGAAATACCCAGCCTTGCGGGCAGTTCAGTGGCAGCTGTGTTCCAGGTCAACAAAAAGTAGTGTTCCAATAAAGATTCCATCATGTCAGTTCTGCGTTCTTCTCACTAGACGACAGTTTAAATTCGTTTTTTTTTTCAGATTTTCACGATTTCTTTAAAAAACCGGCTCGGGGGGGGGGGGGGGGGGGGGAGTTTTCGGTGTTTATCGGCATTACAAAAACACACAACACTGGAACTTGTACCTTGTTTTTTTAAGGGACTTTTAAAACCCTTAATAAACACTTTTCAAAAGTGCGCGCCATGTCTATTACCCGAGTCCGCTATTGCTTGCGCGAACTGTCTGAGCATGTTTTCGACATGTAACTTGAGTTAGTGTTTGGCGTAAACTCGGTTAAGCTCGTCTGAAAGACGAGTGCTGCGTCAGTGTTCAACGGAAACTCGGATTCAATGACACGCTTTGTGCTCAAGCAATGGCGATCACCAATGTTGCTTGATGGGGTGTGAAAGTAATCTATCGCCGGACAAAAAAAAAAAAAAAAAAAATACGGCCCTAAAAGTTGTGCTATTTGGAATGGCATACAACGTTGAGGCGTTTCCGTGTCCAGGACAACCAGATCGCCCAGCTGGCGCCGGAAGAGTACCGGCACCTGCGCAAGATCCGGATCCTCCGGCTGGACGGGAACCGGCTGGAGAAGCTCCCCGAGCGCATCCTGGACGGGCACTCCCTGAGCCAGCTCGGCCTCTCGAGGAACCAGCTGGCAACCCTGGCGCCATGTGCCTTCTGCAACGCGTCCGTCGAAGACCTCGACCTCTCTCGCAACAGAATCACGGTACGCGTGGGTATTCTCCTGGCTGTCTTCAGCTAAACATTACTTTTAATCACGGGCAAATTTCTGTGGCATTTCAAAGGAGGTGTATAGTGTGCGAGCACGTCGTCGATGGGCGATCAAGATGCGCAAGTGCACGCATGTCCGTAGCTTTCACTGCAATGTTCTTAGATCTATCAGTTCGCAGGCTCCACGAAGAGCGGCGTCCGAAAATGGTTCTCTCTTGCCTGTACGGGAGCAGTTACGGGCGGATTGTGTTCCTAGCGCCACCAGCGGCAACACCACCACGGGCATCGAAGAAGGAGCGTTTTAGAGCGCAGCTCTTAGGGGCCCGTTCCCGGCTTGAGCGGCGTCGCCGTCGCCGTCGGCGTCGCCGTCGCCGTCGCCGTCGCCGTCGGCGTAACCAAGGTCATCCCAAGGTCACTTGACCCCCAAGGTCATCCCAAGGTCACGTGACCCCAAGGTCACGTGACCCCTCCCCAAGGGTCATCGGGGGTCACGCAACTCCCCAAGGTCACCCAAGGTCACGTGACCCTTCCCCAGGGTCACGTGACCCCCAAGGTCACGTGACACCCAAAGTCACGTGGCTCCCCAAGTCACGTGACCCCCGGGGTCACGTGACCCCCGATGACGTCATCAGTGACGTAACTGATAACGTCACCGGCATCCGCATCGTCATCGTCATCATCACTGATGACGTCACCGGCATCCGCATCGTCATTGTCATCATCACTGATGACGTCATCAGTGACGTCGCTGATGACGTCACCGGCATCCGCATCGTCATCGTCATCATCGCTGATGACGTCACCGGCATCTGCATCGTCATCGTCATCATCGCTGATGACGTCACCGGCATCCGCATCGTCATCGTCATCATCGCTGATGACGTCATCAGTGACGTCACTGATAACGTCACCGGCATCCGCATCGTCATCATCACTGATGACGTCACCGGCATCCGCATCGTCATTGTCATCATCACTGATGACGTCATCGGTATCCGCATCGTCATCGTTACTGATGACGTCATCGGCATCGTCATCGTCACGTGACCCCCCTAGGTCACGTGACCCCCACCCAAGGTCACTTGACCCCCCCCCCATTACCCTTCCCTCCTCCTTCTCAAGAGCTGCGCTCTAATTCGGCGTTACAGGGAGTTGTAAACGGCTTTCACTTTTTTTGAACGTTGCTTGTTTTTCGCTAACGTTTTTCGCAAACTTCATGTTTACCGTAAAAACTACAATAGAATCATTTTCCGCCGCAGGCCATGTGTATCCAACGTTCCCCCGGTTCCTTGGCTTTTATCCATAGGGCAGGCTGACATAAAGTCTATCCATTGGGCAGGCTGACATAAGGCCTACTGCCTGATAGCATAGCGAGTGCCACTGAGCGGACGCACCGCAGAAAGGTGCGATGCGTCCACAGCAAGCCTGACATCTGTCTTTGATCTAGTGAATTATCTAGATCTAGCTTGTGAACGTTCTTTTATGTTGTCCTTGAGTATAACTTCTCTGGGGAAAATATATATACAGGGTGCTCCAAAAGAACGCCACCGGGTGTTTTCACCGCAAAAATAAACTATTCATTGCCGAATGCTCATTCTCCGCCGAAAGGTAGCGCTAGAGATCCGAACCAGATGCCAAAGTTTCAGCACGAACCGATACGTCATTTAAAAGTTGTATGTGTTTTGTTTTAAACTTCAATAGGAAACTGGGGCCCCATTTTGCCGGTTTTCGGTGTCTGGCGCCTATTTGGCAGGAGATCGAACTATAGGGAGCGCTCTGAACACTTCGTTGTCCCCACCCTCGGTGTGTACTCAACACAAGGCCTGCACACATGTCAACAGGCCTTATGGGCATGTCCATGTCATCTTCTACAATAGAGCGTGGGGCACAGTTTAATGTAAAAAATAAAAACAATCGACGAAGCGACGTTAAGTGCCGGATCTATCCTCAGAGAATGGGAGCTTGACCCACTTCGGCTTTTGTGCGGAGCTGGGACCGTGCATGCTGCATTGTTCATGCAGGCCGGAGTGAAAGCAAAAGAGACCCTCCCCCCCTCACCGGAGATCATGAACTCGCTGATGCCGCGTTCGGTTATGTCGGCCGAGCTCTGAATCATTGTATTTGTTGTCCCCATCAGAGTGGTTCTAAAGTTAACCGCTTGGGGCGTCACGGTTGCTCCTCCGTCGGACACCATTTTTCCATTGACATTTTCAGAAAATCACCTTTAAATTTTGAATAAAATATCGGTTCGTGCTGAAACATTGGAATCTGGTTCGGACCTCTAGCTCTACCTTTGGGGCGGAGAATGAGCGTTGGGCGATGCGCTGTTTATTTTTGCGGTGAAAAAAACCCTTCAATTTATTTCGAAAACACTGTAGTTTCGCTTGAAAAAAAAAGAATACATTTAATATCCCCGTTCGCGAGGAGAGCAATTGAAAGACGTTTAGTAGTGGCAATTTAAGGGACAAAAGTTGAACCGCCGCATGATAGTTTAGACTCTTTCATTTCCACCGCGTGGTAGTTTAGACTGCACACTTCATTCAAGGTTTTCAGTTCTTGTAAAATTACCGTTATAATAAGGCCCGGTCATATATCTCATATGTTTATCAACTAATGGTAGAAAAAACAAGCTCTTGCGAGTAATTAATGGGAAAACATTATTACTTTTTGATGGTTAGGACGTTGTGTGGAAAATCGCAAGATCAGGAAACGTCAAGCGAAAAAGAAAAACGAAGCGCCTTGTGTTTGTCTTACTTCGTCTTCGTCCTTGTTGTTTTCAACTGTTTTGTACATCTTAAAGGGATACTTCAACGAAATTTGAAATATTCCCGTCGTGTTCAAAAATAGGATGAATAAGATCCACAATATCCATAAATGACAATCGCACGTTTGTATTTTGATCCTGTTGGCTGTATTTTTTGTTATAAACGGCCCAATCTGGCAAGCGCTCGGAGAAGGCCCAGCTTAGAGCACGTGACATCCAACGCAATCGTGACGTAGGTCGTCTCAAGACGAGCAAAGCTACGGCGAGGCTGACGTCGAGAGGATGGCCTAGTTGTTCCAGCCATCGAAGCGGCTGCTTTTGTACAAATTTTGAGTGACGGGTTAATCTTCTCTAATCTTCTAGGGGGACAATAGCGACTTCTGCGACACACAAAAGGGATTCTCGGGAAGAGGGGAGTTCGTCCTTCCCCCCTTCTCTCGTCGTGGCCGGAGACGAGACAACCTCCGTCACTAGCTGTCAAGTTTCCTAGACGAGCATTACAAACGAGGCGTTAGCGACATCCACCAGGTGCTCTTTGCTAATCATTTAATTCGTTTTAAAATTCCTTTTCGAGACTTGTTTAACAAGATATTGGTATGTTCCATGTGATACTGCTCTTTTGAACACATATAGACCAAAAAATGAGCGCCGAAATTTCGTTGTAGTATCCCTTTAAGACCATGAACCAACTGGCCGAAACAGCCACCTTACTGAAGCTACCAAGTGCCTTGCTGAAGTCACGAAGAACCTGTTACCCAAAGTCTGTCTTGATTTGGCAATCGTCACATATGTTCGCAGCTACACACTGAAATTTTTTAATGTCGCTACTACTGTTACTAAAGCCTAACAAACACGGGAAGTGTCTTATATATACGTCTTGCTTCCTGATTCGCTCTTCGTCCTTCTTATAAGCGCATGCTCCAACCTCATTGGCTCTAGAGTGATAATAAGATTTTCTAGACCCGCTACGGGCCCCTGCATTTCGAAAGCTTTAGTCACTCGTTTGCTACAGCGATCCTAATTTGAGACAAACATCCTCGAAGTTCTTGTAGTTGGGCTAGTTGGTAAACGTTGGTATTCATGTTACAAGGCGCAAAAACACGGACAGAAGAGATAAAGAGACAAACAGGCGCCACTCACAACTATATTTGAAAAGTGCAGAAAGAAAGGAATACAATCCTCGTCATCTTCATCTCGTCCACGCACGCGCTTAGCCATGTGACATACGCTTATCGCCCAATTTACAAAAACTTATCAAATAATCTAACCTCGGCATTATAGAGTGCAACAGATGTGTCACTTACGCATTGTGCACCCCTTTTTCTAATGAAATACGCCTCTAATAACTCGCGCGCTTTTTGGCCCTTGCCTCTGCCCAGAATCGCTGTCTCAGAAAGACGTGGCTCACACCGGCATTTGCTGCAGTGTTCAGGCAAATGTGCCCCATCATTCTTCTTTAAATTTTGCGCGTGCTCCCTTAGTCGGTCGTTCGCACACCTGCCCGTCTGTCCTACGTAGGACTTGCCACACGTAAGGGGGATTTCATAAACCACCCCCGTGGCACAATCAACATATGGCCTGGCATGTTTTGTGGTGCAGCCTTGTTTCTTACCGCTGCTACCGGTGATACGAGAGCATAGTTGGCCGAGTTTGCTCGGTGCTGAGAACACGAGCGGCACTCCAAAGCGGTTCGCCACCTTCTTGAGGTTGTGCGACATTCTGTGCACATACGGTACCACCTCAGGTCTCATTCGACACCGCGCCGTTTTCGCCTTTGCCGTCGTGGTATGGCCTTTTACCTTTTGAAGAATGCCTTCTACGACACTCGTCACGACCTTTTCAGGGTAGCCCGCTGACAATAGCCTTGTCACCTGGTTCTTAAAGCTTGTCTTCAAATATAGTAGTGAGTGGCGCCTGTTTGTCTCTTTCTCTCTTGTGTCCGTGTTTTTGCGCCTTGTAACATGAATACCAATCCTCGAAGTTGTAAGGTTTTGACACAAAAATCGAAAAATAATTTTTTTTTGTATTATAAAGATAGTCATCCTGTTAACTTTACAAATATTAGTAGTCTGGGTAAACTCAGAAGTTTGTAACGACCGGGAGAAGTATCCACAATATTTAAATGTGGACCCTGGATCCTTTTTGTGGATGTGCGTATGTTTGTTCCCTCAAATTGGTTATCACCGATTTTAAGAAAGTTTCTTTCGTCCAAGGGATGAGTTTATGAATATGTCTGGGGTTCCGTGTTTACGGTGAATACCAATAAACCCCAATAAATAACCCCAGAAGTGTTTTTCTCGGACTTGGGAAAAACCGAAACACCCCGATTCGTGGGATGCCCTTGAAGAGGGAATTCTCTGGGTTTAGAAAACATACGTATGTATCTGCATTGATTTTTTTTTTTTTTTGCAAACCTGCACGCAATTTGTATTAACTGTCCTTGAGGTTGCTTCTTTTTGGGGAGAACTACATCCCTTGCCCCGTCCTGTTCTCGTTACCGGGAGTAATTCGGGTTACCGGGAGTAATTCCGATAGACCCTGGAAGAGAAGAAAACACGAAGGGGCGGGGGGGGGGGGGGTCATTTGGGGTCACAAATGTATAGATATGAAGTAGTTTTATAACATTAGCCCTAATAAACCCTGACGTCTTGAATGGCACTCGAAAAAAGACCAAAATAAAAAAAAATAAACGCTGAAAAAAATTTATTTGAAATAAAAAAAAACGGAAACACGTAAGTTTAGCTATGACACAGCTTTGAAGCAAATCTGAAAACCCGATAAGTTTGGGTCAGCTCAAATGAAACAGATGAAAGGTTAATCGATCAGATTAACATTTCGATTACTCGACCAACGTATTAGATCGCGCTTATTATTTCAACTGGTTAATCGTATGAGTTATGAATTAGATATAACTAGGAGAAAGTGAAAAGCTTTCACCACTTGGTGCGCATTTATAGCCACTTTTACGGTGCAGTGAAAGAATAGTCAGGCCGTAGACGAGCTTTTGAATGTTAAGCAATCTAATAAAACCAGAGACACGGACATAATAGGACACACATAACACCGTCCCAGACACAATTAAAATGTTTTATTCAGAGCACCCTCCCTTTATAGCAAACAAACCTTAGCCGACGTGAAAGTGAAAAAACAGCAATTGCTAGTTTCAGCAAAAGGGAGGGTGTTTGCCGATATCTAATCACTAAAAACCTAAAATCCCTGGAGAAGGGGAACCAGAGGGACAAAGGACAAACACAAATCTCCAAACACAGCTAGGTGGCTGGTGCGCGACCGACAAAATCCGCCTGGTTCGAGTATCGAACCCGGGACCTCTACACTTCCAGTGGAGCGCTTTACCAACTGAGCTGACCAGGGGTTAGTAGCTGGTAGAGCACTCGACTGGAAATTGAGAGGTCCCAGGTTTCGCGATCCGAACCAGGCGGATTTTTTCGGCCGCGCACCAGTCACCTACCTGTGTTCGCAGATTTATTTTTGTCCTTTGTCCCTCTTGTTCCCCTTCTCCAGGGATTATATTCGTCGTTCTTGTCCAGCTCGCTTGCGCCTTTGCATTTAATTGCATTAAAATTTCAATATTCAACAAGTTCAAAAAATTGACAACACGAAATCTAACAACTACAACAGCAAAACGTCCGCACTTGTTTATCAACAACAACCGAAGGAACACTGACACTATTCCCTGGGGACGTAATTCTAATTGTTTCCCTTATAACACGTTTAAAAGGATCTAATTCTTTGGAAACTGTCTCCGTCAAATTTCACTCGGGAACGCAATGGTTACACTCATCTAGATGCCTGAATATTTGGGAGTTGGGCGACTTCGATAGCACTGCTCTATTGTTCGCTGGGGACCTTTCATTAAAACAACGGTCAGTCTGCCCTACATAAGAAAAGCCACACGTCATGGAAATGTCATAGACGACATCTTTTTTGCACGCTATGGCCGGATCTCTGTGCTTTTTTTTACGCTTGATGTACTGCCAAGAATTGACACAACCGACTCAGGCGAAAGTCGTTTTCTGAAAACTACTCTCACGCCAAACCGCGCTGCCCAACCTTTCGGATTCTGAGAGATGTGAAAAAACAAGACACACCCGCTTCTCTGACTTCTCTCTCTTTTCTTCTCCCTTCATTCCAAGGTCACTCAAAGGCCTCCTTGCGACATTCAAAATAAGGCCTGGGTTATACACCGACCGAACCAACCGCGAGAACTTGACAGGAAAGGCGTTACTCATAAAAAGACCACAAGACTTTTCCATGGCATTTCGTAGGTGGGATGACACAACACTCCTCTTGACAGTCTTTGGAGTCTTTGGGTGGCTAATTCGGTGTGGCGAAATTGGTTTTGGCGCGTCTTTTCTGTAGCGCCGACACAACCCACGAGAAGAAGAAAGTTTTATAATCAGAAACTGAAAAAGCCACTAACAGCCCTCTCCAGAGTGAAAACAACTTCCGGAGCCAAACTTCGAATGAAAGCGATCCACCCATCAACGCCCAGTCCTTTAAAAAAGAAAATAAAGATATAATTCACATGCCTTTTTACTATCGCGCATCCAGGCGGCAACGACTGCAATTCCACATGTACCCCTTGATCCAAAACGCCAAGTGAAATTTCTGACAAGACCGGAGCCACTGACGACCCGATGCAAACACACTGTTTCTATGCAAAAGTGGACTCATCCACTTCGATCGCCGTTAACCTAAGATACAGATCTACCAGGGAGATGCAACTACTTACATCAATGCCCGTCTGTGACTGAAACCTAACAAGGGTTTCTTTCAATCAATTGTTTACCCTATGAATGAGGACCGATTTGTCAAGTGAATAGTAAAAATCTTTTACATCGAATGACAGAACTTCACAAGGTCTTGAATGGTGACGGCCTAGGCTTGTTATTAATTTTTCAAAAGTGCGAAGCGACAAGGGGTTATAAACTTTTGAGAACATTCAAACAAGACTGAAGGAAGTTCGACAGAGCACTCTGCCACGTACCACTCTCATTAACTACAGTCCTAAAAGACAGTTCCGGTTTATGGTCATTTACTGGAAACTTCACAGAAAAAGCAGTTTTCGTGGCTCCAGTCACTTTAGTAACCATCGTTTTCATTTCACACTCCTTCAGAATATTCACACCAAACCTCTTAAGCTTCTGCAAGTTTTCAGTACCAGGCCGAGAAAGGTCCTCTACGAATGACTGAACTTTTTCTTCAAAACACCCAACTGTCATCACCGCAAATTTACTCCGAAATATACTCCGAATTTAACGGTCTAATCTTCCTGAAATTTCTTGAATCAAGCCGGTACGAAGCGTCTACTAACCTATGTTATGACTTTCAATGACTGGTTCTCAAAGCCAGACCTCTCCTTTTCACCACTAATTCTGCTTCCGACAACATTCACAGAAGCGACAATGAAAGGCCTGATGGTGGCGCAAAACTTGGGACAATTTTGTAAGACCTTGTAATTTATGTCCTGAAAAAATAGGGATGTCATTTTTTGGGCGTTACCCCAAAAAAATTACCTCGTGATTTAGGTCATTTTCTGGGTAACGGTACACCCGCCCAGTTCTCGCGGTTTGTTCGGTCAGGATATTACCCTAACCTTATTTTGAGTGTCGCAAGAAAGCTTTTACGTGAGCTTGGACTGAAGGGAGAAGAAAGAAGAGAAGTCATAGGAGGTGGGTGTGTCGTCCGTTTTTTCACGGCATCTCTCACAATTTGAAAGGTTTGGCGGTAGCGCGGTTAGGTGTTGGAGTAGCTTTGAAAAACGACTTTATCCTGAGTAGGTTGACTCCCTTCTTGGGAGTACATCAAGAGTGGGGCAAAAAGCACAAAGATTCGGCCATAGCGTACAAAAGAAAAAAAAAGCGCTGTCTATGATATTCTTATGACTTGTGACTTTTCTCATGTTGGAAAGACTGTAATACTCTAGAAATTTGGGCTAGTGGGTGAAGCATGTTTACGGGTAAAACAGCGCGAACAAGGACACAGGACAGAGAATATGCTCACAGACGAAGCGCTGGCTCTTGTGTTAATGAGAGGCTTCTAGAGCACATAAGGGCAGTGCAGTCAAAGTCGCCCATCGCCCAACTGCAAAATAGTCAAGCATCTAGATGAGTGTAACAATTGCATTCCCGAGTGGAAATTGACGGAGATAGTTTGCAAACAATAAGATCCGTTTAAGCGTGTTGTAAAGGAAAGAATTAGGATTATGTCAGCAGGAAATCGTATTAGCGTTCCTTCGGTTGTTGTTGATAAACAAGTGCGGACGTTTTTGTTGTTGTAGTTTATAGATTTTCTTCTGTCAATTTTTGCTGTTGTTGGGTTCTTAAGTTTTAAGTGATTAGATATCGGCGATGGGTGGTCCCCCTTTTGCTGATACTCGCAATTGCTCTCTTTCCGCCTCCGCGTCGACCGAGGTTTGTTTGCTATAAATGGAGCGTGTTCTGAAGAAAACTTTTTAGCTGTTCCTGAGACAGTGTTACGTGTGCCCTTCTTCTGTCCGTGTCTCTGGTTTTGTTATGTTGCTTAAAACACTTAAGCCTTCCCAGATTGTCGTCCAGAAAGAATATAAGGTAATAAGCAATGTACAAACGCTTTAGTTATGACATTGCTGGCCCTGCTTTTCTGTGGTGGTTACTGTGTAAAATTGTAAATATGTCACTTCGCGCCTTTTTTGTCAAAACAAAATATTGTCGAAAAAAAAGTGTAATTCGACACCTTTTAAACATATTATGCCTGATGATCAACGTAACCAATTAACTGTTTAATTAATGAACTAGATGGTCCCAATCAGTCAGATAAGTTTTTTTTTTTTTTTTTTTTTTAATCTACGTCAAAAAAAAAAGTAAATCACCGTTCAAAAGGGGAACTTACCCTTTGCGTTAGGTTCGGAAGCGCAGGATGCGTTGTGTGTGTCTCAGCATTTCGGTTTTGGATAACGCGCTTTTGGGAATTTCGGTCGTGTATTTGTCTCATTGACCTTTTAACGCGATAGCGTTCAAGAGCTCGTGTCGCGGAAAATCCGGCGTCGGCGTCGGTGGACCGAAAAGTCCCGGCATGCACCAGGTGACGTCACACGTTACCCTCGTGACGTTTGCTAAATTTGGTGAAAAAACCTTCCGCTAAATTTTGCGGGAAATTTTCTGCCATATTTGGCGGGAAAAGTTTCCGCTAAATTTGGCAGGAAAATGTTCTTCTAAATATGGCAGGAATTTTTTCCGCCAAGTTTGGCAAGAAAGCTTCCCGCTAAATTTAGCGCGATATTTTTCTGCTTAATTTGGCGGGAAAATGTTCTGCTAAATTTAGCGGGTTGATATAGTCATGGCGTCACAACCGTTAGTGACGTCACGCCACATAACCTCGCGCTGAAATTTGAAACAGCCCACAACGCTCACTTGTGACGTCACGTGAGACGTGACGCTACCGACTAGACCACGCACACACGTTTGCACGGCTTGGGAACGAGTGCAGATTTATATGAGAAGGCTTTGCGGACGGGGCCCGACAATGCTATCGCGTTCCACTCTTAAAGCGAAAGCTTAAGCGTCCCCCTAGTTTTTTTTAAGATGTGTACCGGTTTTATTGACTTTTATTTGATATTATATTGTCTAAATACAGATTGAGAAAACAAGCAATTTGGTTTAAGTCACATTTGTTTTAAACCACAGATGACGGACGAAACAAAGAGGACAACAAACAAAACCTAATGTTATTGACACACCTTGTTGGTATTTCTGCCACTCCCCCGCACGGCCTTCACCGATTTTGCGCACGTTCCTGCGGCCTCCCTTCACGACATTCCATCGCCGAACCTTCCACATCTCACTACAAGGGTGCAAAACCCTTACCATTCCGTACAATAGTAGTGTGTAGGAGCACAGTCTTTAAAATCTACATTTTAGCATGCTGTACTTTAATATTCTTAAGTGGTGTCCCAAGAGGAAATATTCAAAACTATGCCGATGAATGAACCGTACTGATATTAAGATTAATAATAATAATAATAATAATGTTAATAATAATGACAACAGTGAGAATAATACTAATAATGTGCATGAGAGTATTACCCCGGGTGCCATGTGAGGCCAAACAGAAAGCTCAAAGCCCTTACGCAAATACGCCTGCCGCCCGGCCACTCAGGTTTAAAGATGAAAACAAACAAACAAACACTGATTTCAATGAGGGTTCAGTTCGCTGTTCACGACTGGTGGCGCAGGCTCAGGGCGGTCTTGGGGTATGGAGTGGAACAAACTTTTGCAAAACCACTGAAACACAGAATCTTTGGCGGCGCCAGGTTTCGAAGTCGGGGCGTATCCTGCGTATGAACCCGACCGGCAATTAGGAGACGCAGAGTTCAAATCCTGCGTAACCAAAGATTCTCCCTTTTTGTGACTTCGTAACCTTAGTTCCATTCGGTCAGTAGGTAAGGTTCATTCATCCGCATAGCTTCCGACATTTTAGCATGCTGTTATTCAGATTTCCTAACAAAAATATACCGATTTTCTTCTTTTGATTCTTGCATGACAAGCTGAGGGTGAAGGAAAGACACTTGGAATAATTTCAGACCGGGGAAGGCGACCCTCTTCGACCGCTGGCGCCTTCGCTGGACAGACTGGATTTGAGCTGGAACCCGCTGTCTGGGGACTCTGCGGCCGCCCTTGTCAGGAGCCTGACGCGGCTCAGCGTGCTCAGGCTCGAGGGGCTCGGACTCCATTTCCTGCCCCCCGACACCTTCTCGAACGCACGCAAGCTCCGCGAACTGGGCCTGAGGCATAACCGGTTCAGCAGTTTGTCTCCAGGTAATGCTCTCACTCGCATTATCTCATTGTCTCGGAGAGGACGGATGTTTTGCTCTTAGACAGCTTTTATAAAGGGGGCCTACAACGATTTCGGTTCCCCGAGGCCTCTCCCCCCCCCCCCCCCCCCCCCCTACCTCGTTGGTTGCTATCAACGAGGTGGAGGGACTTAGAGCGATAGACTGACAGCTGAAAGGGACCCCCATTGGCCACCGCCATGTTGCACAATTTTTACCACTAGACACGTGACCTTATAGTTTTACGTCTAGAGCTCAACGTAGCAAGCGCAAAGAATTGCTTATGAACCTTTAATAACAATACCGACGAGGCTATGTTTCGTTCGTTTTAAGTGCAAAATGTGTTTTTACGACAAAACCTCACGCAGCTTCTTAATGTCCCAGCTAAATGCCGTTAGCCGCAGTGCTGTATTTCTGGTTTTTATCGGACCTAGGCACAAATCTCTGGGGCTAACAGTATTGAAAAAATAGTTTATAATGTTTTTTTACAGCGATCGCACTACAAATCTCACCTCAGTTTTGCGTAAAATCCTCAGGATTTGGTACGGTCACGTTTCTAATGTTCGAAATTGCTCAACATGGCGGCAGCCAAGTGTGGGTAATGTTTGCCTAGTGGATGGGATATTAGTTTACCGCTCCAAGCTCTCCACCTCGATGGTTGCTATAGGCCCCTTTAGAACGCTGCCCTCTGTTGGCAGTGGTGTAATTCCTGCAAAATTGCCGACTGAAACCGCAACGCCACGGCACACTTTAAGAGTTTGTTCGGATTAGAAGGCATAAACACACCCACAATGAAAAGAGGATGAGCGCAGTGACGTTGCAGTTTCGGCTCTGGTTTATTCGCTCGTCGGCTACTAGTGTCGGCCGCGATTTGACGTTTGCAATCTCGGGGGGTGACTTGCACGTTTCACAATGTCAGTTGTTCCGCCATTGCACAGTGGTTCCGACCTTCTAATAATCGGCACGTGACTTTCGAAAGGTCTCTATGCGGAAACTAAGTTCGTCTGCTTCCTGAGCAAGATTTGCGGTGACGTCAGAATGACGCCGAGCTCTGATTGGCTCCGATTGGAGGAATAGTGGGTAGACCTCAAATCAAGATGCCTTGAGGCCTACCCACTATCATTCAATCAGAGCTAATCAAAGCTCGGCGTCCTTCTGACGTTACCGCAAATCTTGCTCAGGAAGCAGACGAACTTGGGCTCAGCATTGGTGTTTTATATAGGTTTGCAAGTATGGCCATCTTATTGCTGGTGTGGGTAGATTGTTTGATAGTCAAGCATTGCTGAGGCGTACCCATGGCCTCAGCAATGCTTGACTGTCAGACGATCTACCCACACCAGCAACAAGATGGCGGCGCCCAAAAGCCGCACTTGCGAACGTCTATGGCGCTTATGAGTACGCACAAGTAAAAACGCGATCAACTTCTGGGTCAGGCATGCTGTCCCCTCTGAAGTCTCTCGAGTTCCTGGACCTGTCATTCAACCGGCTTCGCGGAGCAGCCCCGGAGTTGGTGCAAGAACTGGATTCGCTGCCGTCCCTTTCCAGACTAGCTACTCATGACAACCCCTGGCAATGCAAGCAATGTCAGGTGAGGCTTGTCGGGAATCTACAGGGTGATCCCGAGCCGCCATTCGGGCCTAAAACGATTCGCACCAATAAGTCAATGAACGTAATGCGTTCAAACTTTTCAGAAAGGGGTATTTAAGGGGTGAAACATATAAAATAGCGCAACAGAAACAAGGACAAGAAGTAAACAGGAGTGAATTTCTTATACTCAAATTGCACGAGTGCAGGTCTCTTGAAAAAATATTCAAGCAAAACTCTCGTCATTTCTATGCACTGGGGGGGGAGGGGGGGGGGGCGGTAGGGCCTTAAATAATTGTCTGGTAATCACTGCAACTCACAGATGCTACAACACGAAACAGAAACATGAAAACTTTTTGAGATGAATACCCGAAAGGAGTTTGAGAAAGATCCGAGCATGTTTGGTACCATTTTTGACAAGTAGCCTCAACCAGACGTTTTGCTAACATGTTTCTCCTTGCGCTTAGGAATCACTTGTTTCTTTTTTGCTCGATTTTTTATGCGTGCAGAACCAACACTCATAAGATGTGATTATGATAAGTACACCACCTAAGGACAACTTTGTGAAGAGTTCAATCGCATTTCTTTAATTGGCTTATTTATGCAGAAACTCAGCCCTCTGACATCATGCAACTGCGGTGGTGCTGCGGTCGGCACTGCGCCTCTCGTGCGAATCTGGTTCCTGCACGCGTGCTGGGCCCGCACCCATTGCACTTGTAATATTTTCAATGTAATTGATTACTTGTAATCAATTACACTTTATTGTAATTTTTTAACGCTTTAATTACTTCTCCTGCGGTAACGTTTGCTGTAATTCAATTACTGTTTTCCGTAATTAATTACAAGTAACCAATTGTGTCTTTTCGAAATAGCTAAAATATTGAGTTGAATTTTTTTTACGTAAAAAATCCCTCTGTCTGTTTGTGCATCACTCGGCTTGGAGTACGCTCCAAAGATCCGTCCACGAAAGACTTTTTTAACTTTTTCGCTGCCCCCACCTGAAACGCTTTCAACAGGCGGTCGCAACAGTGAAGCGCTTCGCTTCCTAGCGGATTCGGAAGCATCTGTAGAAGTACTGCAAAACCACGAACTGGCACGCAAAGTGTTTGTGCGCTTCAACACGGCTCTTACTTCAAGCGCATCCGTCGATAGGGACTTCAGGCCCTATCGACGCCACATGCCCAACGAGTTCGGACGTACGCTATCCCACAAGACGTAGGCACCAGGGACAGAGGGACAAAGACAGTACTAGGAAGTCGGGACGAAGGGCGTAATAGAGTCAAGTAATAAAGCGAGAATGATTGAATTGAACATGCACGAAATGGAACTTATAGACACAGGGCTTCAATAAAGGCTCTTACGCCTATTTTCTTTTGAAGGCTAGTTCATACACTTGCCTCAAGTCCGACCGAGTGAAACTGCAACGGCTTGCGTCGTACGGATTGCTGTGGCAACAGCCGCGTTGGCTCCAACAAGATGGGGTAAAAACCTGTTTTATTGGAGCCGACGCAGCTCATAACAACCCGTACATCGCAAGCCGTTGTAGTTGCACTCGGTCGAACTCGACGCAAGTGCGTGAATGAGCCTTGAGCCTGATACGTTCACATTACGGCAGGTGGATGCAGAACGTTACGGAGAGCGTTTGCGCAAACCTTGTGCACAGAGTTGCGCTAGAGCTCAGTATGTCGCCGTCAAGAACCAATAAGAACGTCATTTCGTCACTTACGGCTCACCAATAGTAAGCAGAGTCCAAGGCAACATGGCGGTGCCCGGAGACAGCTTCGACGCGGCCGGTCTCGTGGTGAGCCCGCTGGATTCAGCGACTTCTGTTGAGTTGAATACGTCGTATACCCTCGGAATAATCTACACACGAAGTTTCTACCGTTTCCAACCAAGCAAAAGCAAGACCCCTCTCTGGGAACTGCATGCGCATCGCTGAAGGGCACGGTGAGCGCGTGACCCTCCCTTTCTTCTGCCGACTTCTAATTGGACTCAAAGGCGCTGAAACGAACTCAAAGGCGTTGAAATAAAAATTCGTGGATGTGACTTTAGAGTTTCTGATTTATCGGAATCGGGGTTTATTGATAAGTGTATGAGGCGTTGTAGGAAGCAAACGAATAGGGACAACAACAACAGCATACAAAGGCATGCAAGAATAATGGGGACGGTTTCTGTGTGTTGGAACGGAAAGGTCTTGATCCACAAAGGGAATAAAATTGCCGAAAATGCGCCGACGACAATCTTGACCACTTCATTCCATGCGACTTATTGACAGAAATAAACATTTAAACTTATTGATTCAAAGATTGGGCCATATTTGTCCATTACTCCTCGTGGTACAAGAAACAAAAACAAGTAGTATAAGAGAAGCGTGTTTGCTTTCTATTGTTGTTTACATTGCAGCGATGTGTTAACTTTGCGCGTAACCCCGCCTTTGTTCACCTTGTTTTTATATGGCACACTCCCTGCCTCACTCTTTTCATAAGCACCTGGACTAATCAAAGCCTGTGCACTGTAATTTGGTCTTCGTTACAGTAAGACTGGGCGAAGGCATAGATTGCACGCAAGCGCTGCGTCAGCTCTCGGGTCGACTTCGTTTCCAATGAACACGCCGAAGGACGCATGGCACCGGGCTCGGGTCCAATTGCCTGAGTTTGAGTCATCCGACTGTGATTACGTTCCACGGACCAAAGAGGAGGGCGTTCACTGGCCTTGATTATTCTACACTCAGCGTAACCTATGTTGCGCTTCATAATCAAAACTAGCGTATACCTTTCACGCTGCTGCAGCCCCGAACTGTTCGAGAGCACGTGACTGGCTTTGTGGCTCCCGCAACTAGCTTAGACTTGGAGCAATGCGGGAGCTGCGCTCACCTGAAGTATGTAGCACAAATATAGTTGACGCCGAGTTTAGGGGATTTTGAAACTGGCACTCGTTGCCTTCCACCGCGCATTGGCTGCGTGTGCACGCTCGAAGCTCACGATATGCAGAAGTGTCATCGAAGGCACAAAGCTCGGACAGGAGGCCTGAAAACTGAAAGACCTTCCGGCCGTTCTCAGCGTGTCAGTGAGTATAATTGATTCATTTTACCCACACGGCCGTCCTCGCGCAGGTGATGGAGTTCTCCCGTTGGCTCGCTGAGAGGCCTCTGGACTGCGGGGGCCCGTGTCCCACGTGCGCGGCTCCTGGCAACCTGGCTGGACAGTCGCTGGCCTTCCTGCCCGCCCACGACTTGGAGCCCTGTAGGGAGCCGCTCGTCCAGAGAAGACTTTCGCGTGCCGAGTCTCAGGTGGGGACACCCTCGGTCGCTTTTAGTTCGATGCGCACGACCCCGATCGGGCGATGTTGGCCTGTGTTTGTTCGGTCAGTTTTAGGCATAGTGCCATGGAAGGCGTCTTCGACTGGTGTGTTTACTGCATTTTAAAGAGTGGTCCCTCGATTTTACCTTGATTACGTCATGGATGTGTCATGTTGTCTCCGGCCGCGATACTGGTGGTGTCACAAGTGAATGTAGCAGACGCCTGTTGTGCTGCAGCAGGTCGCTCGCCAGCTTGACAGGCCACCAAACCTTCAGCGGCCAGAAGTTGGGACGCCGCGACGTCGGGACTTCTACCACTGACCGCCAGAATCACGACATGACAACATGACACTTCGGATCCACCAATTGACTTTATAAATCTTTCTGCCTTTTATTTGATCCTATCTTCAGTGTAATCTTCATAATCGGATGGAGCTTCAGTCTTTATACGATGCGTAATTTATGCATCTGAGTTAAAAAAATCGCTTTCATTTCTTTTTACAGAGTGGTTTCTTTTCTTTCAAAGGTATATCGTGCAAATCAAGAACGCTTTTCCTGTAACTGAAATTTTATGCTTTCTATATTTCGTTTCATCATACGTCATAACGTGGACGAAGGCTTTAACACATATAAATTCACTAAAACAAGTTACTGTACTCGATTGGTTTAATGATAGAACAAGTACAGAAATACGATGAGCGCAGCCCCTCGATCGTGGGGCAGACCAGTTTTAACTTGTGAGTTTGCTTTCAGATAATATATGTCTTCCACTTTTCTCGTCCGAGAGCTAAGAAATAAGTGAGGCAATGCAGCCACAACAGCCACGCCACACTGCCCCCACCGCGCTAAAAATCAACTTTAATTTTAACTCAGTATGTTGAAGCTCGCTTTTGGCCGTCAACTTTATGAGCGCGTGCACGAATGCTTTTCACGCATATTGTACATCTATAAAGTAAAACAGTAAACTTGTAGCAAATTACCCTTCTTCTAAAAGTTATAGTGCCATTGAGCACGCCGATTGTTCCGCGGTACGAGCGTGACGTCACAGGGCCGTGCCCGTTGCCGTCGCAACCTATTACCTGTGTACCCATTTTTTTCGAGCCGTCAGTTCTGTTTTCCCTGTAGGGCCCAAAAGCAAGACTTTGAAAACAGGTAGCTACCAACCATATACATGATACTGAGTAAATTACAATTATTTTCTCATTATTAGATATGAAAAATCGCTTTGAGATTCATTCATTTTAATATGAATTGACATCTCTCATAAGTGTACAACATCATTAAAGCAGTGTTATATTGACCTTCCGTCTCGCAGGTTGGCCTTATTGTGGCTATCATCATCATCATGCTCCTGGTAACAGTCATCGTGGCGACAGTGGTCGTCTATCGCCGCCAAGGTGCAGTATACTACACGCACGAAGACGACCGCAGAATGTCGACCACCGACGTGAAAAGACCCTCAATCGTGATCCAACCAATGGATGACGTCAAGGAGTGCTCCAAGATCCCCTGCTGAGCGAACTCCAGGGTCCTCAATTAATTGTCATCCCTCATCGATGCCATCACAAGGCGACGTCGGCCTGACATGCCGTCTTCTTTTTTTTTTTTCACAAAACATACGCAACGATGAAGGACTGCCGGATGTCTGAGTTGGTGGTGTTTTTTCCTTTTCATCTCTCCAACGCTGGTCTGGACCAATACCATTCTGAATATCTAAATGCCAATCACTGATACGTACTATCTATGGGAGTATTCATGTCTCGCTATTTTTGGTACAGGCTAAACGTTCGTCACTTAAACGTCCCAGTGTCTCCGCCGGAGCTAAGCAGTCTTAAGTAAACTCACGTTTACAAACAATGATGTAAATTTCTGTTGGCCTGTATTTAGTGTGTACGCCATAGCATGGATACACGCATGCCTGGAACTCCAGTCTTTGACGTCACGCCACTGCCGTGGTGGGGCTTTGGACACGGCGCACGTGCAGACGCTTCCTCTCGCGCAAACGTGTTTTCTGCGCATGCGCAATCTACACACCTGGTGTGGGCAAACCCAGGTTTGCACGTAAACAGCGTGCTTGTGCATAAGGACATAAGTGAGATGTTTTTTTTGTTTTTTTTTTGCATTCAAAGACCGAACCACTATGTTCAAAAACACCACTTTCGCACGAAAGAAGCGTTCATCATGTTGTGGAAATGGAGAGAGGTCGTTTAAAATAATAAATCGATCACTTTTACAATTAGATTTTTTTTCCGTCTTTCTAGATAATATATATTTCTCGGAAGGCTGTGGACAAGACCCCAATTGTTTTAATCATATACGGGAAAGGAGCGCGCATTAAATGCAACTTGACTCCGTTCTTCGATGTTTTGTCGAAGCCGTTTTGCGGATCCCTTTGATTTTAGAAAAAAATGTATGGATGTAAATTAAGCTGTAGCTCCGGAGCAGTGAATAGAAAGCGCCTCGGCCGTTTTTTTTTTTTTTTTCGTTTTTTTTTTTTGCTAGAAAGGTGGTCGAAAAGAATAGCTTTGTGCAGGCCCTGTCACCAAACGTTTGGGTACGAGAGTTGCGTTAAAGTTCGGGAGGACATTTTGACTTTTGAGCTCGAGATCGGGTCCAATGACAGCGGCCATGAACCGCCTGAAAGTTGCGAAAATTGCGAAAAAAATTGCATTAACTATCAAAACACACTCCATTGCCCGGTCGGTATGCACCGATAGACGACCGAAAAAAAGGCCTCAAATAAAAATGAAATATTCAACAGTTTTTTTTTTAAATACTTTACTTGTAACATGCAATGCACATAGGGCTTCGCAGCTTGTAGACGGGCAAAATTTATTAAGTACATAATACAAACTTTATGTGTACGAGATTGTAGTACCTGGGTCATTACTATAGCCACGAACAGAACGAGAACGACTAGGAGTGTTTCGAACGCCTCGCCTCCAGTGCGCGCCGGATGCCTCCCGTCGTGCTTTAGCTGCACACACACACGCTCGAGGAGCACGAGACTCTGAAGCATTGTCGAAGGCAGGAAGTTCACGCTAGAGGCGGGACAACTAGAGCTCGTCCATACCCTTGAAAAATGCCATATCTACTTCATTCACTTGAAGTGTACGCTGGATGGGATTCCTACACACCAACTCATCGAGTTTCCCAAGTTTAGTTAAGTTGTTTGTCTAGCGCTATGCCCTTTGGATTTTAGAAATATAGGGTTATAAAACTGCGTCAATCTGATGGAGACTACGCTACCGCTATCCTCGGGATACATTATCATAAAATAGGAATGCCGCTTTCTGCCTTTAAATTTACTGAGCAATGACAATGCATATCATTCTATGTTTGCCACGTTAACATTTATTTAATAGATGTTTTCTAACAGACGGTCTCTATAAAGTACTACGTGTCAGCCATAAGGGCTTGTTATAGGCAATTGCCTTGCTGATAGGCACTTGCCCATCCGCCGTCTGCTCTGATGGGCCCTGATTAAAAGTATGCAGAGCTCGTGGCGGAGCGTTGCGAATGTTAGCATTTCCTGAATGTTCCGAGCTGAAACTGTTTCTCATTTTTCTAAAGTGATGAACCACCTACAGGTGGTGCACCACCGTGGTGCGGACTCATTTGCTAACTTCTGAACAGTGTTCCATAACTTTAGCTTAAAGAAGAAAATCTGGGAATTATGCGCTTTTTTCTCCTACAATTTTGATACGAATCACAATCGAGAGGGCATCAATGTTTAGCAGCAACTGATACAATGTGAATGTCTCAATGAATGCCAAGAATGCAGTGATGTCTCGTTAGTATAGACACCTTCGCTCCCCCCAAAAACGTCCATAACGTGAATTTTCCTGAAAACAAGAGAGAAGGGATGTATTTCTCAAGTTCGTCCCAGAAATTATTGTCTACCTAGCAGGGTACCTATTTATAGGGGGTCCATATTAACAAGACATCGCAGTATGAACACGCTAATATGACCCTTGAAATGTTAAAATTCACCATAATAGAAATATATTTTTTTTCTGTTCTGTACAGTGTCCTAAAGAGTAATTTAGAATTATAGACCACTTATAGCATAGACAAAGTAAAGTTTGCTTGTACATAATGAAAGTATATATGTATTTAGTTTTTTGTTCAGCTGAAAACAATTTATGTGTGGCATGTGTTACATGACATGGTCAATCAGGAACAATATAATATTGTTTCCAAACAAAGTGTGTGGCTTGCCAATAAATATTTGTCACAAACCTGAACATTTGGTGTCGCTTCTAATTAGGGGTTCCTCTATTTTTAAATATTTTCCCGATTTCTATGCGCGTAGAAAATATCCATGTAGAATATTTCGCGGCACTAATCATAGATTACAGAAGTAAAGGTTCAGCCTAGTTCTGGCATCTTTTTTGTTTCTTTAGTCACTAGTGAACGGTTTCGCAGTTTTGAACAGTTATATTTACTATCGCGATTGAAATTACCCAGAAACACCCCACCCGGCCTTTTTCTGCACCTGCACTAGGTACCGCGACCTACAGAGGTTTAGAATAGAGGGCACCAAAGCTTGGAAACCCCTAAGAAAGAGGGGCTCCCCACTGTTCTAGGCCGCTGGACGAAGCGACAGAACGCCACATCTTTCCCTTCTAGCCAACTGTAACTTCATGGGTAAGTAGGTTCAGGGTGATTAACGTACTAACAATTTGACTGGCACTTTTGTCCCGGTCAGGTTGCCAGTATGTTGATCATCCTGGACCTTCTCAGCTTTCCAGTTGCCACGCCACCCAAGCTCAGCATTCAAGGCGGAATCGTCACTGTGAAAATGCTGTCATTTAAGGAGTTGTCTGAGCGCGTGAACATATGAAAGTTTGTTCATGACAAATTCGGCACGTAGAGTGGGTTGGTAGCAGTTAAGAGGCACACTCATGGCCATTTTGCAAGGAGCGGAGGCGGCGTGACGTGGCGCATATCTTGGAGGAAAATCACGCCACGTGCAAGTTGTCGCGGATGTTTCTCGGCAATGACGGTCCAGAATTTCTGCACGACTATGCTACAAACTGGCGAAATACAATTGTTCAATATCATGTTCCTTCTGTCATGAGACTGGTGAAATATCATTATCTAATTCTGCGGGCTTATTCTCATGCAGGTTCACTGCTTCTCAAACATTCCTTGGGTATGAAAATTTCGGAATCAACTCTATTTCAGAGGCTTAATTATACAATTTTATTTGTAAAGTAACTCGATGATTCACGCTGCCAGGAACCTCCGTAGAATTTGTTAACGGGCGTTCATCAGGCGGCAGTGTAGTCGTGCTCGCTGCCGGTGTCGTGTGGGTTTCTTGGGAATGGCAGCAAGGCCTCCGGGAAGGGCTCATACCTGCGTATCAGAAGGAAATTCCGCCAATTCCTTCTGGTGGTCCCATTGTAAACCAAAATTTCGCTACTATAGGGGGGCCAAAGTGTTTCGTACGCTGTAAAACTAACCCATAAAATCGGCAACTGAACATAGAAGGTTCAAAGTTTGACCGAATATGCATATAGGGGATGGATATTACCTTAATCGCAAAACGTAATTCTCGTAAAAAAGCAAGATTAACAAATTTGCTAAAGTGAACGGCGAACGTGTTTACAGACGACCGAGTTAGCGATAATTGTAACTTCAGGCGCCATTTCCCGAACATGTCCGCCGATGAGTTTAACAAGACTGTTTATCATTTTGTTTTTCAGAAAAAGAACTACTTGAAATTTCATAAGGTAAAATCAAACCCCTAAACCCACATTCTGTGGAACTTTGAGATCTCAATGCACAGGTACCAATTTTGTTCCAATTCGTTTTACAATATAAGAAGCACTCTGCCACTCATCCATCGGTCAACACCACAAATCGGCATCATTGAATTGCTGATTGGAAGACATTTGGTTAGGCCAGGCTGCAGACACAAAACTAGTCAGAATGTTACGTTCAATTTCTATGGTTACACCGTTACATCATCGCTAGTGTCCCGCAGTTCATGCGCCATTTAGTGTCAGAAATCGCAGTGTTCTGACTTAGATACCGCACTAGTTGCGTTAATTAAGCTTAAGGCGGCAGCGAGCAAAACTCGTGTTATCAGCTATCCCCCGCTAAAAGCCCATCCGGGAAACAGATGTAACGTGTAATCATTATTATGAGAATTATTTCAATTATTTGCAATACATTAAAGAGTTAACTCAAGTGGTATAGTAACATATTAAACCAGTCAACTGGACGTGCTCACTCATAGCTAGGAGTATCCGATAGCTTTTCATAAGTACACATAGCCTCTTGGAACTTTCACATAAAGCAATTACATGCATTTCTTCCATTACGAATGATTTCTTGTGGATGAACAGTTGCGGTGACAGCCTGAGTTATTCCCCAGTGATTATTTAGTCAGAATCAAACAAAGAATATAGACGTGAGGCATTAATCAAGACCATGTTCGTAAAATAAGGATGGCTTTAATCGATATTTTAGAGGATTCTAAGAGAAACCGGCTAAAAACTAAATACTTTCTTTTAAATGGACGTTTCAGTATCGGAAGCATGCGACAAGACAGTGGCGTCACTGTCCGGCTCCTAGCAGAAGCATTTCGCATAGACTCCGCGTACTGCACTCAGTTTCTAATTAATGTCAGCTTGCCCGAGCTCAGCTCTATACAAAACGTCCGATGCCACAGTCGGCGCCAACTTATTTTCACACAATACCCGGACATTGAGCACATATCCCCTTTACGCGCTGGTGAAAACCGCCGCGATCTCTTCAATCCCAGTACATCTACTCAATCCGCGCCAGCGAGCGAAGAGCTGTCTCGCAATTAGAGGAGGGAAAAATACTTATTATTTATATTTCATCCCTTGCCGGTGAATGTTGTCTCGTAATGCCACACGCGCCCTATGCGTTCAGAAACTGAGGGAGAGGAGTATAGACGAGAGCGCGCGAGGACGCTGGAACGCCGAGCCCTGGTTGGAGTGATTAGGGGGTAAACGGAAAGCTAGCCACCTTCGTCTCTCCTGCACTCGTCGAACGCGTTCGAACGCGGAATGCTGGCGTTCGAAGTTTGACTTTCACAGTTTAACGTGTTCGACGGCTGCAGTGGAGTCAAAGGCAGCACCAGGCAGCACAGACACGTTGAAATTACGTCGAAAGAACGTCGATGACGTAAGGAACCACATGTCAAAAGAACGTCGAAAGTCTGAACGTCGGGTTACTTTGACGCAGTATGGAAAGGTCTAGAAAAAGGCGTAGATTTTACGTCGACATAACGTCCCACTTAACGACCTTAGAACGTCGAGTGCACGTCTGAATAGAATGAGAAGTCAAATGATAACGTTATATCAACATTGGCACAATGTCCCATTTAACGACCATAAAAGATCGAGTATACGTCTAAACTAAACGGGATACCGATTAAGAACGTCATATTAATGATATCATAACGTCCCATTGAAACGACATAAAATCTCGAGCGCACCTCTCTGATAACGTTATGTCAACATTGAAATAACGTCCCATTTAACGGTCATAAAACGTCGAGCGTACATCGAGCCTGAACGGGATGTCAATTGATAACGATCTCGGCCTAGGTCACCGTGTAACAATGAAGTCAATCGTATCTGGCTTCGTTGCTCGAAGGTATGTTCACGAAAGCATGTATATTCGGACGGAATATACTATTTGCTAAATCCCTCAAGCACCCCGGTCCGCACTCCAAGAGTCATGGGAACGGTGTTTCTTCACCTTCCTAATGATCGGCGATTTCGACCAATTCCGTGGTTACACAATTTTGGGTGTATTTCTGAGTCACCCTTAGTCCTTAGTGCCCAAGGACCTGTCGTATCACTTTTAACATTCCTCGTCAATGACAAAGTTTTCGATACTGTGCATGCTGTCCACCCTTCAACCTAGCTCAGCTGCAGAAATATTTTACATCATTATCATTCTCTTACAGCTTCAAAGACGCTGATGTTAAGTTAGAAACTATAAAAATGCTATAAACAGCCCCGCTGACTCCGAGCTAAATCCTGTTTTTTGTTGTGAATTTTCGAATTTTTAAGCAATTCCTGCTAAAACAGCAGTCACGAGAATTGATAATATTGTAAAAGATTTCTGCAGCTCAGGCCAGGTTGAAAGGTGGATCGCATCCGCAGCATCAAAAATGCTGACATTGACGAGAAATTTTAAAAGTAATATGACAGCACCTTTGGCTCTATAAGGAGCTTGTTCAGGGTGATCAAGATGTTAGCTCAGACATTGTTGGGACGTCTCGCGCTCAAAGTTCAAAGAACCTAAAAAAACGTATAACTGACGTCGAATAATGCCGATGACGTCAAGGTGTTGCTCAGGACGTTGTTGGGATGTCTCGTGCTCGACATTCAAAGAACTTCCCGGAGAAAACGTAGAACTGACGCATATTAATGCCAATAACGTCAAGGGGTCGCTCAGACATTGTTGGGACGTCTCGCGCTCAACGTTCGAAGAACCTCCCAAAAAAAACGTAGAACTGACGTCGAATGATGACGATGACGTCAAGGTGTTGCTCAGGAGATTGTTTGGACGTCTCTTGCTCGACGTTCGAATAACTTTCCGGAGAAAACGCACACCTCACATCGAATAATGTCGAAGATGTCAAGGTGTTGCTCAGGACATTGTTGGGACGTCTCGTGCTCGACGCTCAAAGAACTTCCCAGGGAAAACGTCGAACTGACGTCTAATAATGCCAATGACGTCAAGGTGTTGCTCAGACATAGTTGGGATGTCTAGCGCTCAACGTTCGAAGAACCTCCCGAAAAAACGTAGAACTGACGTCGAAAATGTCGATGACGTCAAGGTTTTGCTCAGGACATTGTTGGGACGTCTCGTGGTTGCTCGACGTTCAAAGAATTTCCCGGAGAAAACGTAAAGTTGACGTCTATTAATGTCAATGACGTCAAGGTGTTGCTCAGGCATTGTTGGGACGTCTAGCGCTCAACGTTTGAAGAACCTCCCGAAAAAACGTAGAACTGACGTCGAATAATGTCGACGATGTCAAGGTGTTGCTCAGGACATCGTTGGGACGTCTCGTGCTCGACGTTCAAAGAACTTCCGTTAGAAAACGTAGAACTGACGTCTATTAATGACAAGGACGTCCAGGTGTTGCTCAGGCATTGTTGGGACGTCTAGCGCTCAGCGTTCGAAGAACCTCCCAAAAAAACGTAGAACTGACGTCGAGTAATGTCGATGGCGTCAAGGTGTTGCTCAGGACATTGTTGGGACGTCTCGTGCTCGACGTTCAAAGAACTTGCCGGAGAAAACGTAGAACTGACGTCTATTAATGCCAATGACGTCAAGGTGTTGCTCAGGCATTGTTGGGACGTCTCGCGCTCAACGTTCGAAGAAACTCCCGATAAAACGTAGAACTAATGTCAAATAATGTCGATGACGTCAAGGCGTTGCTCAAGACATTGTTGGGACGTCTCTTGCTTGACGTTCGAATAACTTCCTGGCGAAAACGTTGAGCTAACGTCGAATAATGTCGAAGACGTCAAGGTGTTGCTCGGGACATTGTTATGCCGTCTCGTGCTCGACGTTCAAAGAACTTCTCATACAAGACGTCGAACAGGCATTGATTACTGTTGAAACGTCGAGGTGAAGCTTATGACGTTGTCACTACGTCGCGTGTTTGACTTTGTCGGAACCTCTCATGGGGGCGTATAGTCAGCACGGAATGAAACCCGAACGCCGGATTGTGTGGCCATCGACACAGGGTGTCCCACCTGGAGGGCTCCTGGGAACCAATGAAAATGCGCCGGAATGCGAGGGTGCGGGTCCTACTAAGATGTGCTCGACCCTCCCGCGGCGCTTCTGGGACTTTCGCGTTTCGCCGGTGGTGCGCTGTAAGCGCCGTCACTCGGGGTGGTTTTGTGCCGCCGCACTGTCACACGGTCGACCGCTTAACGTGGCTATAGCCCTCTGGGATAGGCCCTGCTCAGACAGCGTGATGAATTTCTTCCTCTTCGGAACTGATACGCCTGGCTTATCGGTGGTTACCAAAGAGAGCGTCAGCGAGAAATTCCTCCCTTTTTATAAGAATCGACTGATAACCTCGCGCGAAAAAAAATAAAAGCCGTTTACATTTCCCTGCAACACCGAATTAGAGCGCAGCTCTTGAGGAGGAGGAGGGAAGGGTACTGAAAGTCACCTGTTCTCGGGGCAGGGGGGGGGGGGGGTGTCGCGTGACCTCGGGGAGGGGGGGGTCATGTGACCTTGGGGGGTCATGTGACCCCCCAGAAAAATTTTTCCGCTAGATTTAGCGGGGAATTTTTTCCGCTAGATTTAGCGGGGAAATTTTTCCGCTAGGTTTAACGGGAAAAATTTTCCGCTAGACAGCGGGGAATTTTTTCCGCTAAATCTAGCGGGGAAATTTTTCCGCTAGATTTGGCAGGGAATTTTTTCCGCTAGATTTGGCGGGGAATTTTTTCCGCTAGATTTAGCGGGAGAATTTTGCCGCTAGATTTAGCGGGAGAATTTTTCCGCTAGATTTAGCGGGGAAATTTTTCCGCTAGATTTAGCGCGGAAATTTTTCCTCTAGACTTAGCGGGGAAATTTTTCCGCTACATTTAGCGGGGAAATTTTTCCGCTAGATTTAGTGCGGAAGTTTTTCCGCTAGATTTAGCGGAGAAATTTTTCCGCTAGATCTAGCGGGGAAATTTTTCTGCTAGATTAAGCGGGGAAATTTTCCCGCTAGATTTAGCGGGGAAATTTACCCATAATGCATCGCGCGGTTACGCTAACGCCGGCGTAGGCGTCGACGCCGACGCCTACGCCGGCGCCGACGCCGACACCGACGGCGACGGCGACGCCGCTCAAGCCGGAAACGGGCGCCTAAGAGCTGCGCTCTAAAACAGCGGCCTCCGCGTCGGTCCGTTGTACCATTTTTTTTATAAACAGAATTGTTGTGTTAATAAACGAATTTTATTTTGTGTCTATGACGTTTCACTTTTTCTCAGAAACCGCGTGTGCCACGTTGTTCGCCGGAGCCTCAGGGTGGTTCCGGTGACACGTCATCAAGCACTGTGGGTCTTCTGTGGATACACAGAAGACCCACAGTGCTTGCGATACACAGTGCTTACGATACACAAAGCGATAATTAATGGCAGCGCTGTAGAGATGCCGCTGGACATCCGATACCCAAAGCGATAAATAATCGGTGCGCTGGACAGATCGGACCAGAATCTGCACAGAGTGACGTACTTTCAAGGCTCAAGTCACTACAATTTAGGAAAATTTTTGCTGAGTGGGCGAGTTAGTAGACCTGCATTATGGCATTCGCAGCGAGGCATACGAGCCTGAAGAACAAAAGAGATTGTTGGATGAGCTCTGCGAGTGAACGTATGGATGTGCTCATATATTATATACCAAATATTTGTAGTAGCAACCTTCAGTTGGGTGTCAGCACTCGTCGTATTGGGCAGAAGATCAAACTATAGGGGGCGCTTTATCGATGTTGTTGTCCCCACAGCCCGGTGTTTACTAACACAGCATAACAAAGAAATTGAACCTCGTCATGCACAGCCTGGGCACGAGCGCTTCGCTCTGACCAGTGCTTTGGTCGCACGAGGAGCGGCCTTCGAATCGTCATCTTCGATATCGCTGATCAAAAACAAACAAGAAAATTTAGTTTGTTGTCCCCACAGCTGAAGCGTGCCGCTAGGGGCGTGGCTGTTCGATCTCCCCCCCAATAGTTCCAACTTGGTCTTGTGTCTCGCGCTGTTTTGCTATAGTTACTGCTAATTATAAAATTACGATACGTATAACAAACAATAAAAACTGCGCACGCCAAGAGAAGACATCGTGCTTCCCTGGCGCGCGCGGAAGCAGCTTGATGCTGCTTTTAGAATCGACCTTCTCGCGCCGCGCACAAGCCGCAGGCGTCGACCGGGCGACAGTGAGGTATCACAAAAGCAAACACGAGTGATGGCTCTTACAACGCGCCACCGGCGAAACGCGGAAGTCTCAGACGCGCCGCGCGAGGGTCGAGCACATCTTAGTAGGGCGGACACCCTGGCACCCTGGCGCATTTTTATTAGTTCTCAGGGGCCCGCCCGGTGGAGCAGCCTGTGCCGATGGCCACGCGTTCCAACGTTCGGGTTTCATTCCGTGCTGACTGTACCAATGACGTCGATAAAAAGTTTGTTAAGGACCTCGACGACGCCGAACGTCTAGGACTTTATTTCGACGTCATCTCGACGTAATGTGCTACCAGGGTAGCTTAAAGTCTAGCCACTAATTATTCCAACCAGAGCTAGGGGTTCTGACGTCCCGCGCTTTCTCCCTCAGTTTCTCGACACATAGGGCGGTTCCACGAAACGCCTTTCTTACTTCCGGTATGCAGCGTTTTACTGTATTCACAAACTGTGTCCGCCTCTTCTTTCAATAGTTTGCATGCAGACAACTAGTTTTGGCGCCTTTGTTTTGGCGTCTGGCGTTTGTGAAACGCACAAACGTGACGAGGGGATCCGTCGATGACAGATCTCAATAAGCACGACCAGGGATTAATTTGGGCCGCATGCACCCATGCTTACTCAGCTTTTTCTTCCGGAGTCACCATCTAAACGAAAACGGCACGGAAGAGCTTCGGTTGTCCCACCTCGAGCGCGAGCTTCCTACGTTCGACAGTGCTTCCCCGTCTCGTGCATCTCGCGCGCGCTCGCACAGCCAAACCACGGCGGAAAGCATGAAGCGCGTGCTGGAGACCGAACGTGGTCCCAAGACACGCCCTTCCGTTCTCATTCTGTCAGTGTCTATGCGGAAAGCAAGTCGTCTGCTTCTTGCTCACGAGTGGCGGTGATGTCAGAACGACGCCGAGCTCTTACTGGTTGATTGAAAAAAATAGAGGGTGGACCTCAATGCTCGATGCCTTGAGGTCTACCCACTATTTTTTTTTTCAATCAGCCAATAAGAGCTCGGCGTTGTTGTGACGTCACCGCCACTCCTCAGCAAGAAGCAGACGACTTGCTCTCCGCATAGACGCTTTGCGGCAGCCCTGCATAGGCGCCAGCATGACCGACCTTCTGCTTCTGTTCATTTTAGAGCGCAGCTCTTAGGCGCCCGTTTCCGGCTTGAGCGGCGTCGGCGTCGCCGTCGGCGTAACCGCGCGGTGTATTATGGGAAAATTTCCCCGCTAAATCTAGCGGAAAAATTTCCCCGCTAAATCTAGCAGAAAAATTTCCCCGCTAAATCTAGCCGAAAAATTTCCCCGCTAAATCTAGCGGAAAAATTTCCCCGCTAAATCTAGCGGAATAATTCCCCGCTAAATCTAGCGGAAAAATTTTCCCGCTAAATCTAGCGGAATAATTTCCCCGCTAAATCGAGCGGAAAAATTTCCCCGCTAAATCTAGCGGAAAAATGTCCCCACTAAATCTAGCGGAAAAACGTCCCCGCTAAATATAGCGGAATAATTTCCCCGCTAAATCTAGCGGAAAAATTTCTCTTGAGGTCAGGTGACCCCCGAGGTCACGTGACACCCCCAGGTCACGTGACCCCCACGTGACCTTGGCGAGGGGGTCATGTGACCCCTCCAAGGGCACGTGACCACCCCTCCCCCCTGATAACACGTGAACCTCAGTACCCTTCCCTCCTCCTCCTCAAGAGCGGTGCTCTAATTCGGCGTTACAGGGAGTTGTAAACGGCTTTCATTTTTGTTTTATTTCGTTCGTTTCATCTACACCGCAGCAGGACAGGTTACTGCCATTTTAGAGTCTACTGTGTCCTTCTCCCCAGCATATGTCTTTGTGGGTCTCGTTAACGCTCTCCTCAGTGGCTCGGCACCCCGGTAAGACAAGAGAAGATCAGCAATGTCGGGTGTAATCTAAAGCGTCTGTAAATGTTATTTCGTTGTGTTTAGCGACAAAAAACTGCCGATTTCGTGAAGACGTCACTGAAACGACCACAACTCTCTTCCAAGCCTCATTGTAGGGCTTTTGGCACTCATTTCCCGCTCAACTCTGAAATTGGGCGAAAAAAGCGAAAAAGCTGATTGATACAAATATCTGAAAGAGGATAACCTTTTCGCAAATTATCTAAATTGGCATGGCTTCTAATAGCTATTGCCGCCAAAACTTCAATTGCTACATAACACGAATAACCAATAATTTAGAAGCTAAGAAACAAGGCTTGGCTAATGAAGGTACTTATAATAACGGTTATATTCTCATTTTATGTCCGCCGAGCCTGGTGAATTCACAGTAATAACGGCACCCGTGTAACTCTCACCCTATTCTTTTTTTTTTATCTTAAGTACAAGTACCATGCCACATACACGAAACGTCAAAAAACCCCGACACAGAAGAAGATGGCAGAGGAAAATCTGTGCGGACAGAGCTGCCAGGCCCCCAAGAAGTTTCCGGCGTTTTGTACGAACTTCTTTTACAGGATCTTTTTACAGGATTTTAGATTCTGTAAAAGAAGTTTGTACAAAATTGAGATTAGACAAAATTCGATAATGCCACAGAAGAAATACCCACCCTGCCTCCCACGTTGAGCCACAATCTCTCGCGACGCCTTCCATAGGCGCCTCTACCGTGCAACTTGCGGCAGAATACTGAAAATATAATGAACGAGCATATTGGAGTAAATAATTCGTTAAAGCTGAAATATAAGAGCCCACAATGCATTAAGCATAGTCTAATCATACCTAAGAGGAACAACGAAACTATGTTATTAAGCCGGAATCTCACTGCTTATACATCACACAGAAAAACAGTCTGCAGACACGAGTCACCGCAATATCTGTGGTTCGAATGCCGCGTGTCCAGGTTTTCCCTTGAACTCATTGCCATGCGGCATTCGAAGCACGGATCTCGCGTTCTAATCTGTTTGCAGACTGTATTTTTGTATGATGTATAAGCAGTGTGACCCCGCTTTACGCTCTCAAATGTTTTAACATTCTGATGTCTCGCACTACACTACAAGGAAGCATTAACAGCTTGCGACAAGACAGTGGCACCACGGTGCAGCTCCTAGAAGAGGCATTTCGCATAGACATTCTGTATAGGAGCTAACCTTTCTAATCAACGTCAGCTTCCCTGAGCACAACGCTGTACAAAACGTTCGGGGTCACATTGGGCGCCAATATTTTTACACCAGACCTGATAATTTAATGAAAAACAAAACAAAAACAGATACCCTTCATGCGTTGGTGAATACCGCTGCGATGACCTCAATCTCCGTACGTCTACTGGATCCGGCAGCAGGCGAGGAGCAATCTGATAATAAGAGTAGCCAAAAGTGCTTCTCACGTAGATTTCATCCTGGCACTTGTGTAAGTCGTCCCGTAGGGATTCCCGAACCGTCCAACACACAAGCCCTTCCCAAGGAGTATGCCAGCGTAGATTAACGAAACAAATGGCGGTGTATTGCCGTCAGTGTCACTTACAACTGCGTGGGACACGATCAAAGCCGAGATTGAGCAACTTCTGCGGGACGAATGACCAGAGAACGGGTACAGCGCAGCGCTAGACACGTATAGGTTTTCGAATGTCGATGCGCCAATCCTTTACTCCGGAAAGCGATCAAGAACTACGGCAGCGAAAAGCGTTGGTGCACGGCCAAGTCGCTGTCGGCGCGTTAGAAGAGGTCGGAGCGGGCAGGGCTTCCCTTTGTGACGTAGCGCGGACGCTGTGGTTAGACGCGTTGCCGTATGCTTGTGTCAGGTTATCCGTTGGGTTTTCGGGAGTTCGTAGATGATCGTAAGTTTAAGGCGTAGACCGGGGTTGAATTAAAATTAACAAGACGTTTATTAACTGGGATTACAATCGGTTACACAAGGTTACATTATGTCGGAGGGAAGAGCGGTCGTCCCGTCCGTATCGTACGGCGTCCCGGAGTCGTCTCTGTTGCGAAGGGGCTTCTCCTCAGTGAGACGTAACCCGACGCTTTGCTCCTCTCGCCTCGGAATCCCGCCCGGGTCACGTAAACCGGGGGGCCCGATTCTGGGGCTCCACGGAGGTGCAATGGGAAAGCCCGGGCTGGACGAAATTTTTGGTCGACTGTCTGGGTCTCTGTCTGGCACGCAAGGTGGCTCTCCGGGCGGAAGGCGCTTGACGCTGACACGCCCTCCTTTAAATATGATTTGTCCTCAAATCACTCCAACGCGTAATCCGCAAGGTAGGCCGGAGGTCTGCGCGTCCTTGACAGTTGGTGACCTGCAGCGTCATCCTCGACGTTGATGAGTGCTCCGTAGTTTTCTTTATCACGCGTTGGGGCTTCGGATCCGTCCTCGTCTTCACGTTCATTGCTTTCATCTGCGCCGGAGAGCGCTCGGCCGACGCAGGTGTCGGATAACTCCGGTGCCACTGGTGTGCGTGTATTGTGTCGGCGGAGTTGCTCGACGTTTGCCTTTCTTTCGTTTTGTCGTCCTTTTATGGAATGCAGCCTTTTGATGACCACGGTGTTTGGGGTTGGAAAGAACTTGATCTCGAACGGGCCCTCGAAGAACGGGTCCATCGTGCTTGACCTCGCTCCGATGCTGCAGTAAACGGAGTCGCCGATTTTAAATCTCGGGGTCTTGCTCCTTGCGTCATACCGGCTTTTGGCCGAAGCTTGAGAGTTTTCCAAGTTGTTTCTCGCGTCGTGCCGCTGTCTCGCCAACCTGTGGAGTCTAGTCGTCTCGTCTAGGTCAGCCTCAACTGTTCCGATGTTGAGCTGTCCGGGAAGTTTCGGGACGTAACCGTGCATGAGTTCGAAGGGGCTGAAGCGTGACGAACTCTGTCGCGAAACGTTGACAGAGAAAACTGCCTCGGGTAGAACCTTCTCCCAATTCTTGTGAGGTTCGATGAGTTTTCGAATTATATTCTTCAGCGTCCCTACCATCCGTTCGACAAGACCGTTGGCCTGAGGCCAGTAGGGTGGTGAGGTCACGTGCGTGATTCCAAGTCGTCTGTACAGAGCAGCAGTCTGTTTGTTGACGAAGCTTTTAGCCTGGTCGGTGACGATTGTCGTGGGCACGCCAAATCTCGGAATCCAACGATTCAAGAGGTAGTCGACGTAGAAGTGTGCTGCTGTAGAGGGCACGGCGACAGCGTCAATGTAGCGAGTCGCGTGATCGATGCAAACGAGGACATACTTTTGACCGTTGCTTTCTTCCAGTGGTCCGAAATGGTCAAGAGAGACTGTCATGTTCGGAGAGTCCGGGACTGCGCGAGGTTGCAGAGCGCCTTCTCGAGTTGTGGTTCGTTGGTTCACGCGTTGGCACGTGTTGCACGATCGAACGTACTCCCGAATGTCTCGCGACATCTGAGGCCACCAGTAGTTCCTCTTGATTTGTTCCGTCGTTCGCTCCACGTCCATGTGTCCAGTCGAGTCATGACATATGTTCATAACAGAATCTCGAAGTGTGGCTGGCACAACGATTCTCTTGAACTTTTCGTCCATTTTTAGTAAGATCCCATTCGACCGTCCGTAGTCGTTTCTGGGCTGTGACGATAGTCGTTGGCATAGCGGGTCGATCTGTTGCTGTTCCCGTAGGCGACTGTTCGAGCTCACTTGCGCATTCAAGCAGATGGGGGAGGGGTTGGTCGCTCCGGCGAAAGTGAGAACAGTCTGGGAGTCTTCCGGGTCGTACTGACGGGAGAGGGCGTCCGCCTTGTTTGATTTACTCGGCCGGTGTACAATTTCGAACTCGTAGTCCGAAAGGTCGAGGATCCATCGTGCAAATCTTCGGTTGGTCAGGCCGTTCTTAACAAGGTATGTGAGGCACATGCTGTCCGTAATGACTGCAAATCGTGGGCCTCCGCGCAAGTATATTGCGAACTTTTCCGCGATGGCCCAGTGTAGCGCCATGCACTCGAGAACGTTAATGTGCAAGGTGCTGTCGTGCGCGTTCAAAGATCTGCTTGCGTATTCGATTACCTTGTCGCACAAGTCGTGTCTCTGCGTCAGGATCGCTCCAAAGCCCGTTTGGCTCGCGTCCACGTGAACCGTGCTGGGGCACTCACTCCGGAAGGTGGCCAGAACCGGCGGAGTCTTCAGACAATGCTTCAGGTCGTCAGCGATCCTTTGATGTTCGTCAGACCACTCGAAGCTCGCGTCCCTCAGCAGTAGCTTACGCAGCGGTGATGATCGTGTTGCGAAGTCCGGGATGAACTTTCGGAAGTGGTTTAGGAACTGTAGGAATGAGTAAAGATGTTTTGCATCCCTCTCGGGCTGAAACTTGTCGACTGCAGAAACACGCTGAGGATCGGGTGTTCTGCCTTCCGCCGTGATCACATTCCCGAGAAATTGAACGCTGGTTCGTACGAACTGGCACTTCGCGATGTCCATCCGGAGTCCGTTCACAACGATGCGTCGTAGGGCTTCGTCTAGAAGTTCCAGAGCCTCAGCTACGGTTTTTGCGCCTTGGCCAACGTCATCCATGTACGTTGCTGTTCGGGGAAGTCCGTCGAAAGTTCTTCGCATGACCATTTGCATAGTTTGGGGCGCTTTACAGAACCCGAAGGCCATGCGGAGATACTCGTACTTGCCATCTGGAGTGACAAAGGCTGTCTTGTGAACATCTTCCGGCTTCACTCGGATGGTGAGAAATGCTGTCTTGACGTCCATAACAGTAAAGTAACGGGAGCCGTCCCTCATTACATCGTCGAGTGCGTCGTCCATTCGAGGCATGGGGTACGGCGGGTTGACTGTTTTGGCGTTCAATTTTCGGTAGTCGTGAACCATTCGTCTGGGAGTCGAGGGATGGTTCGGCTGGTTTACCACAAGCGTCGGTGCAGCATATTCGCTTTGGCTTTCGCGAACAACACCACGCTGGCGATAGTCTTCGACCTGTCGTTTGATGAATTCCCGGTCGGCTGGGGAGCATCGATAGGGCCGCGACGCCACGGGGATCTCGTCGCGTAGCTCGATGGAATGCTCCGCGTGTGGGCAGGTGCCCAGTTGTTCCTCCACCGTCGTAAACGCAGCGTGGTGTTTTGTGAGTATCCCAAAAAGTCTTTCGCGTTCTTCCGGCGAGGCGTCTTCGGTAATGCTGTGCACAGCCGTGTGGATTCGTTGCATTAGGGCTGCTTCGATGTCATTCTGTGCTGGCTCGAACTTCACGAACATGGCCAGGCGTTCAGCTTGGGGCAGTTTCTCGTGAAAGTTGGACACCAGAGCTTCTCCGGAGATTGTCGTCTTTGGAATCTCGGCGGGCGAATCGTAACGTTTAGGTAGTTCAACGATGGTTATGTCGTTCGAAACGTGAAACGTGACTTCCACGTTAGCGAGTTGACGCCAATCTGATCCGAGAAGTAGGTCAATTGACTTGGGGAGTGGAAGAATGAGTATTTCCGGTACCTTGACCGTCGTTGATCCAACGCTGATCGTCAGAGACGTGCACTTGTCAGGCGTAAGCTTGTTGTCCAAAACGTTGACAAATTCCTCTGCCCGGGACCACGTCGATACGCAAGCGTCCTGAGGTAGTGCCCTGGGATCGATGATCGATACGTTGGCTCCAGTGTCGATGCACGCCTTCAAAGGACGGTTATCTGTGAAGGCGGTGACGATGGGGAGAGAATCTCCTGTCGTGCGCAAGAAGCAGTGAACATTCTTCTCGTTTGGACCCGCGCCCTTTTGTGCGCGTTTCTCCTCTGCACGGATGGTCGCTGCAGTTTTCGGCTCTGGACAGTCCCTGGAGAAGTGACCGGGCTGGTCGCAATTAAAACAGTTGCTCTGCCTGCGTGCCTTGTTTGCGTGGTTGAGTCTTTTCTCTGGGACGGCGGTGGTCCAAAGTCGTCGCGCAGTCAATCAGCTCGAAGACCGATTTACAGCCTTGGGCTGCCAGGGGATTGGCCCACTTGTCCTCGGTGATTCCGTGCAGGATTAAAGAGATGCGTTCGCTGGCTCCTAGCTTACAGGGAGCTCGCTCGAGCATGGCATTCTTCGCGTAGATGTATTGCACAATGCTCTCGTTGTGGCGGAGCTGTCGGCGTTGTTGGTACTTCAAAAACTGTTGAAGTCCCATTTTTCGTTGGAAGCGTTCCTTGATGGCTTCCTTCCATACTTCCCAATCGTCGATCCGGGAACCGTATGACTTGTGCCAGTCTCGTGCGGCACCGTGAAGGCGGGTGACGGCGTTGAGCAGAGTGAGGTTTGGTGTCCAGTTTGCGAGGAGAGCTACTCGTTCGATTTCTCGAAGCCACTCAGCGACGTTTTCGTATGACTCCCCCTCGAACGTGGGAATCGCGTGCGAAGTGTCGCTCGTGGAGTGGACGTGGAGGGGCCTCGTGGACTGTCGTAGGGTCTCGGCCAGTTGTTGTTGCGTTTGGACGATGACCGACAGCAAATCAACCGTTGTTGCGTTGCCGCTCACCTGCGTTGTCGTGCCCAGCGCAGAAGCATCCGTCGTGGTTACTTCTCGTTCTGGTCCGTTTCGGTCCGTCACGTTGACGCCATTTTCTGGGTGTGGCGTTGAAAGTGCGTTGTTGAAGGCCAGGATTAGTTGCTGGAGTTGAATTTTGATATCTTGTATCTCTTGACGCATTGTGTCCTGATTGGTAGTTTCCGTTCCCTTGTTGGAGTCCGTGATCAGGGCGTGGTCACCGGTTTCGTTGGATTCTGCGTATCCTGTCGACTGCGCCATGTCAGGTTATCCGTTGGGTTTTCGGGAGTTCGTAGATGATCGTAAGTTTAAGGCGTAGACCGGGGTTGAATTAAAATTAACAAGACGTTTATTAACTGGGATTACAATCGGTTACACAAGGTTACATTATGTCGGAGGGAAGAGCGGTCGTCCCGTCCGTATCGTACGGCGTCCCGGAGTCGTCTCTGTTGCGAAGGGGCTTCTCCTCAGTGAGACGTAACCCGACGCCTTGCTCCTCTCGCCTCGGAATCCCGCCCGGGTCACGTAAACCGGGGGGCCCGATTCTGGGGGCTCCACGGAGGTGCAATGGGAAAGCCCGGGCTGGACGAAATTTTTGGTCGACTGTCTGGGTCTCTGTCTGGCAGGCAAGGTGGCTCTCCGCGCGGAAGGCGCTTGACGCTGACACTTGCTAGGTGGAGCGAGCGCGGCGCGTCCCTTTTAGCTGTCACACGCTTCCATATTGTTTTATTCTGCTATATTTGGGACTCATTGATCGAACTCCAGCACGTCTCCTCTTTCACATACCTGCAGTGAGCTCGGCTGGACTTGTTGAAGGTAACGGAACAAGTTCTATTTGGATTGACAAAAAAATACTTTTAGGTTTACGTTTTGCATTAGAAAATAAACTAATACGCCTGCAATAAAATCCTGCCACATAGGCACATGTGTACGGGCGGTAAAGCCTTTTAGGTGGCTGGTACTTAAACGTACAAAATAAATATTTATCTATCTAAATTTACGTACATTGCGGTTCACCGCTAGTGCCGCACACGCCATTGGGGCTTTTTCGCACCTTCTCCTAAAGTTTATAGGTGAGAGTCAAATTTTATCGCGTAGGTTAGTGCCTTAAATTAGTACTTCCACCCACACAAGTAATTTTTATAGCAACACTTTGATTCTTAAAAAAAGACAGAGGCATACGATCATTTGTTCGCGCGAACAGTGTAGCGCTATGCAAAACCGAAAACTCGGCTAAACCGTGCCCCCTTTCAAATTACACTGTAAAATTGTGGTTAGCTTTGATGAGATTCGATTCTACCAGCAGGGAAGCTTCAGATACATATCTATTTGTCAGACCCACAGAGGCGGCTATGTTCTCAATAGACCTGTTCCACTAACCTTCAATGGCCTCGCGCGAAGCGCGCCACGAATTATGGGAACGTCCTGTATGCTCCTCCTATCTACAACGCGACACTGAGGAGCGTCAGGCAGAGGAGAGTAGCGCGGGCGAGAATGCGGACCTCTCGTCAGCGTTCCCGCTGTCATCTGCTACAGTTAGTTTTACCTACAGACCCTGGAGTTGATTAGCTTTAATTGTTTTTTTTAATGGAATGTAACAGGATCCCCACAGTTGGTTGCGGCGCTTGCGGAGGTGACGCAGTACTGTTTACGTACTGTTAAACGTCATTCAACTCCAGGCGTTGACGCCTGGACTTCAGTAGCATTATTTTTGTTTTATGGCATGTGACAGGTATCGATAAACACGGATATACGTTTGACGTATTTCAGTTCATCACAGCACTATATTAAAAGCTAGTTAGATTGTTTCAAGGTGAATCGACCATGCTTCCTTCGAAACAGTATTTCATGACCAAATTCGTAGAATCAACGTCGTTAAAATGCATTTATATTTGCGCTAAATATGACTATACCACGCCAGATCAGCCATAAGTGAACTTTGATTTATCTTCAAAAGTTCCACCCTGGAAACTGCTTTTCTCACTGTACTTTTTGTACTCTTGTTTTCAGCCTTGTCAATGTAAGCGCGGAGGCCGTGAAAGCTGTGACATCCTATCGAAGGCCGCGCGGGCCTCTGCATTTCCGCTCGAAATCAAGAGCCTTTGCCATCGCCGATGGCGGATCACGAAATACGTTCTTCTGAATGGTCATCTCGTGGCCGATTCTCCTCGCGTCCAGACCGTCAATTGTAGCGCAATCAGGAGAGCTTTAAATTCATCGAAGAATAAATGCTTCAGTTCACGGCACTTCTGTTGCGTCTTGGCGATCGCCCTTTTTATGAAGTCATAAAACATTAAAGTACAAAAGTGTTTTTCTTTTTTCACAGCATAGCATCTTTAGAGGAATAACAGAACTTCACGGCAGGCAAATTGATCTATACTTTATTTAATTAAATTTTAATTTCGGAACATTCGGTCTGAAAGGACCACTAGCATTACTGTCAACGGCGAAGTCATGTTCCGCCTTTCACTCCAATTAAAAAAAAATGGTCTTAGAAATTTTGGCAACGAAGGTGCGATAGCACTTGATCGGGTTTTAACAAGCGGTACTTTTTATCAGCACGTAGTGGATGTATTCTCCCGCCAAATTTAGAGGTGAAATTGTTACGTGAGGTGACACTGGTGTAACGTGAAAATTTGAAGTCGCGTAAACTATGACATCATTAGTGACGCCCTATGACACCACAAGCTCACCTGACGCCATGATAATTTTCCCACTGACTCTAGCTGGGAAATTGATGTCGCTAGACCCGACGTCATGCCCTGCCAGGTTCACGTGACACCGTAATTTTACGTCACTTGACGACGTCATGTGGCGTCACCTCACGTGACCCCGTCATGCAACCTCGAAACACGTGACGTCAACTTCCTTTCCAAATGTAGCGGGGACCAATTGACGTCACGCGATCTCTCATGGTATCGCGAGACATCAGCGACTTGAAACTGTGGCGCCAATTTCCCCGCTAAATTTAGCGGGGAAACACGTGGAGGGTGTGATGTCATCCTGACCGTGTTGTCGCACTGCTGTGTCATCACTGACCTGTCACACTAACCGACCTGTGCACTTGCCCGCGTTCGCTCGTCTCTTATCGGATGTACGGCGCGTGGCAATATATACGGCGCATGAAATAAACCAAGGGGGTCGTTCTGCTCGGAACTACGCCGTTGTCTGCTCCTTCGTCGCTCCGCAAGGCGCACGACAGAGGGTTCACATATAAAGCACGCTTCAAGACGTAATGGAAGAAGCCATATCATCTGGCTTCTTCCACCTCGGACTGCGACCTTCGGACAAATCATTACATATTTGACGCACAGGACAGCGGCTGGAGACTCGGAACATGCACAGGCCTTGTATTGCGTGACCTGCCTGTGTGCCGTTCAGGTCGTACCCCGCAGAACGGAGGTCTTGGCAGAAGCCCCAGGACCGGCGGGACTCGTATCCGCTCCCAGTCAGTGGGTCGCTGCTGTTGCTCCTGAAAGCAGAGCAACGAGAAATTATGAATAGATGATGAATGAAAGACGTGTCTCCAAGGTTATTTTTCTTTTTTTATTTCTAGGCTTTACAGATTTGTTAGGAAAAAAAAAAAAAAAAGAGCCGCGAAAACTACACAAATGCAGTCTGTGCAAGTGAGGTCTACGAGCAAGAGGACGTAATTTAAAGGGCAACTCCACTCCATTTTTACAATCTTTGGGTTATAATCTGTTTAGTCGAAGCCGGCGGCCCTGAATTACGAGATATAATTTGTTTTTTGGTAGTGTGTATCGTTTTGAAGATATCGCGAATTCAAGTATCGTTCCGGCGGCACGGCGAAGCCGAAACTACCGGTTAAAGCAGCTTGGCAACACTGATACTAGTGGCGCGTCATCTTTAAGAGAGAATTAGAGAAGCATCGAATTAAACAAAGAGGAAAGCAAAACCAAAGACACAAACCAAAAAGCTGGTGGGATAAGGAGGTCAAAGCAGCCATATTGCAGCGCCAAGAGGCATCTAGGGAGCATAGATGGGCAAAAAAAAGGGGAGCTCTGCCAGCTGAGGTAACATCAAAATGGGAGAGATTCCAAGAGCGGAAAAGGGAGGCATCAGCTTTAATACAGGCCAAAATTGGGAGGGCAGGAGTGCAGTGGATGATGGAAATAAATAAAAAAGATAAGAATGCGGCAAAAAGGTTTTGGGAGCACATTAAAGCACAAGGGAGAAAAACAGGATTTCCAACACTCGCTGACCACACAGGAGGGGAGAAGAGTACAGGGGGAAGAGGCACGGGAATATATTAGACAGACAATCGAAAAGGCTTTCTCCCAGCTTGAGCAGAGGGGGACGGTGGATAGCACTGTCAGCAGCACTGTAGAGGAGGAGCAGAATTGTATAACAATGGAGACAAACACAAGAGAATGGGATAAGGCAGAAAGTAAGGTTCCAGCAGGTACAGCAACAGGCCCCGACAACATACCCATGGAACTCGTAAAGACACTAGGAAAAACAAGCAAATTGAAGTTACGGCAGGTGATTAATCAAGCAATTAGGAGAGGAGAAGTACCCAATGATTGGAAACTAAGTAGAATGAGACTAATATATAAAGGCAAAGGAAACAAAGACAGCATTAAGTCATATCGCCCGATAACGGTAACCTCAGTTCTTTACAGATTAGCTATGCAGATTGTAAAGCAGAAAATGCAGGAATGGGCAGAAGATACGCAAATACTGGGTGAGCTTCAAAATGGATTCCGAAGAGATAGAATACTGGAAGATAACTTATTCGTCACCACTCAATGTATAGAAATAGCAATCAAGAACCAAACTCCGTTGTGGTTAGCTTATTTGGACATCAAGGGAGCATACGATAATGTGAGCCAGGAAATACTTTGGGGTCGGCTGAAAGAGTATAATTTGGATGCAAATTTGGTTAGGTTTCTGCAGCAGGTGTACACAGACAATAAGGTAGTTATAACATGGGAAGCAGAAATTACACAACCCGCAGAAATAAAAAGAGGGCTCCGGCAGGGTTGTCCACTGTCGCCTCTGCTCTTCATGATATATCTCCGGGAAATGGAAAAGAAATTAGAGCAGAGCGACTTAGGTTTTGATGTGAGTTATATGGAAGGAGGGAGAAAGGTAAGACAGGTAATACCAGGACTGATGTATGCGGACGACATATTACTTATGGCAGATAACCAGGATATGTTACAGGAACTAGCCGGCATATGTGGAGAGGAAGGAGACATCTTGGGCATAAGCTTTAGTAGCGACAAATCTGGAGTAATGGTGTTTAATGATGAAAAGAGGGGACCCCTGCGGATACAAGACATTTTAATAGACCATGTAGAAAAATACAAATATCTGGGAGTCTGGTTCAATGAGGGAAAGAAATATCTAAAAGAACATGAGGAGAATATAATTAGAAAAGGGAAAAGAAATTCATCTGTTATGAAGCTCAAGGCACTATGGAACTATAACAGGTATGAAGTGGTCAGGGGTATATGGAAAGGAGTGATGGTACCTGGACTGTCTTTTGGCAATGGGGTGCTCTGCATGAAATCAGAGGTTCAATCAGGATTAGAAATTCGGCAAAGAAGCGTAGGCAGATTGGCACTGGGAGCACATGGAAACACACCAAATGAGGGAGTGCAGGGGGACATGGGCTGGTCGTCTTTTGAGAGCAGGGAAGCAATCAGTAAGTTGAAATTTGAACAAAGGTTGACTGAAATGGATGATACGAGATGGGCACGTAAGGTGTACAAGTATTTATACATGAAGAGCATAAACACAAAATAGACAAACCGAACCCGAAAGCTTACATTTAAATACCTACTCACTAATGATGGGGCGAGCAGACTACTTCAGTGAAAAAGGGAGTGAAAGAGGCAGAGAGGAAAATGTGGGAGGGAAGAATGCAGGAAAAATCGACTCTAACAGTTTACAGGTCACAAAAACAGGACATACGAAAGGAAAATGTGTTTGACAACTCGCTGGGAAGTTCTTTACTTTTCGAGGCGAGAACGGGAGTTTTGAGGACGAGGACATATAGGGCTAAATTTCAGGAGATAGACACATTATGCGCTGCATGCCATGATGAGAGTGAGACACTTGAGCACCTAGTTTTAAGGTGCACGAGGCTTCGTCCTGCCCCTCCTGAGGGTGTAACGGGTTTGGCCGGGGCCCTGGGCTTTGCTGGCGACGATGGAAGGACGGAGGAGAAGAGGAGCCCAATAACAAAGAGGCGGTTAGAAGATTGGTGCAAATTATCTAGGGAAAATTGAATGATGCACAACTAACTAGCACAGCTGGGGACAGGCGGGACAGAGGAAAATTGGGACTCCCTCGCCGGGGGGAAGAAGCGGGGGGTGATGTTTTTAGTTTTTTTGCCCGATCCCCCAAAGGTCAGCCTGGCGATATCCCGCACTACCTGGTGATAGTTAGGGGGGGGGGGGGAGAGAAAATTGGCTTAGAAGGGCGGGGGAATCAAATGTTTGTCTTTATTAGACATAGGCTAGGTGGCGCAAGCTACCGCCCGATACAAAGGGTATAGCCAGTAGCATCCATCCATCCATCGTCGGCATGACCTAGTTCTCGTCCCGTGCTTCTGAGCCTACGCGCCGACAAGGTCTGCTCAATCGCACGTGGAGTTTCAAAACAGAAGATTAGATGCACATTTTCTTTCTTTGCCGCTTCACTTTGTTAATATGCACCAAATGTAGTAAGTTTTAGTGTGTATTTATAAATTTGCCGGCCGAAAAGCGAATCCGACTGCTATAAATATGACGAGGTCGGTGCCGGCGCAGCGTGACTGTATTTGTTTTTAGAGCGCAGCTCTTAGGGGCCCGTTTCCGGCTTGAGCGGCGTCGGCGTCGCCGTCGACGTTGGCGTCGCCGTCGGCGTCGGCGTAACCGCGAGGTCACGTGACCCCCCGAGGTCACGTGACCCACCCAGGTCACGTGACCCCCCAAGGCCACGTGACCCCCTGAAGTCACGTGACCTCCAGAAGTTACATGACCGCAGAAGTCACGTGACCCCCTGAGGTCACGTGACCTCCAGAAGTCACGTGACCCCCTGAGGTCACGTGACCCCCAGAAGTCACGTGACCCCAGGCTGAGGTCACGTGACCCCCTTGAGGTCACGTGACCCCCCCGAGGTCACGTGACCCCCAGAAGTCACGTGACCCCAGGCTGAGGTCACGTGACCCCCTGAGGTCACGTGACCCCCAGAAGTCACGTGACCCCCTGAGGTCACGTGACCTCAAGGAGTCACCTATCCCTCAGTACGCTTCCATCTTCCTCCTCAAAAGCTGCGCTCTAACCGGCGTTACAGGGAATTGTAAACGGCTTTCATTTTTTGCTCGTGGACCGAGAGAAAACGAAATAATGGGAGATAGATGAACAAATCTATCCACAAGTGGTCTAAGTTGCTAAGCTAAGGTGCCTTTATGTGCACGCTAGTTAGATCAGCCGCGACCTGCTGCGTCCGGCCGATCGTGCTGGAGCAGCCGGCGGACGGTACGCGAACAGCGATGGCACTGCATCGTTCTTCAAAGACGGCTGTTTCGTGGAGAAACTTGCAACAGTCAGCAGCCGCAGATCCCGTGTGTAGGTGTCTGACGTAAAGTGCTGGGAGCAGAGCTTCGCGTTGGAGCTTGGAGTCAACGGTCTTCCGAAGTCTATCCGGCGAACGGCACCGACCCACACCTTGTGCCTCTTCCGGTCTCTTGAGAACTAGTGGAACCGTAGCTCCGGGTTGCGTACCGGGTTGTTGGTGCAACCCAGAGCACTACAAATCCTGCTCGACATTGCCCAACGCGAGTCCGACAAGTCTATCCGGCTCCACGACGCGCGCGTGAGCGAGCGGCACCGCTTCGCTCTCTTCCGCGCTGCGCGGAAGCAATGCTGGAGTTAAAGGAACTGTGTTGTAATTGAGTTTATGAATCGCCACCAGGGTGCCCCTTTTCCTTTAATCGCCCTTGTGCGCGTGAATAAAGAAGAAGTGTAGCAGCGTTCGTCGGGGCTGGTCGTGTCCTTTGGGTCCGGGATCTCCGAGCGCCGAATAAGGCCATCGTTGTCGACTCTTTTCCGCTCCCACACATTGACGAGCTGTTGAACTCCTTAAGTGGAGCATCCCATTTTTCCAAGTTGGATCTCGCATCAGCATACTATCAGGTCCGGCTTGATCCTAAAAGCCGTGACCTTACAGCGTTCATCACTCATGAAGGCCTCTTTCGTTTCACAGGAGTTTGTTTTGGCCTGGCTTCCGCGCCTGCAGCGTTCCAGAAGATCATGTCTAATATCCTTAAAAACTGCAAGGGCGTACAGTTTTACTTGGACGACGTCATTGTGTACGGTTCGTCTCAGCAAGAACACGATGAAAATCTGCATACTGTGCTCCAGAAAATTTCCCAAGCTGGGATGAAACTCAATAAGAAGGCCGTTTTTAGTGTCCAAGAGCTAACTTTTCTCGGACATCGTCTGTCGGCGGGAAGCTTAGCGCCCCTTCCGTCAAAGATAGACGTCGTTCTGAATCTTCCGGCGCCATGTGTCCCTTCTCAGTTGAAGGCATTCTTGGGCCTTGTCGAATATTACAGTAAGTTTATCCAGCACTGTGCCACCATTGTGGAGCCCCTTCGTCGTCTTCTACGCAAGGGTGTGACTTTCGTCTGGTCGTCCGAAGCCGACACCAGTTTCCAGCAGATCAAGGCCTGCATTCAGCAGGCACCCATTTTGACTATGTTCGACCCTTGCCTCCCAGTTGTTGTGTCCACGGACGCCTCAAACTACGGGCTGGGAGCTGTTCTACAGCAACAGCATGGATCCCAGCTGAGGACTGTTGCTTTCGCCTCCCGTTCTCTCACGGAAGCAGAGCGAAAATACTCAACTGGGGAGAAAGAGGCTCTCGCAATCCTTTGGGCCTGCGAGAAATGGCACATCTACCTCTGGGGTCGACAGTTTACCATCCGGACCGACCACCAAGCATTGGTCACCCTGATGTCTACACAAGGAGCTGGCGTTCGCCCATTGCGCATCAGCCGCTGGGTTGCCAGGCTCTTCAATCACAACTTTGTAATGGAGTACCGCAAAGGAACCGACAACGTCGTTGCTGATGCCCTTTCTCGCCTTCCAGTTCACGATACTGAAGATGGTACGACTTTTAGAGAAGAAATTGTTTCCATCGTCTGCGCTTCCCTCACAGAGAAGGATTTCCAGGAGGCAACTTCACGAGACCCTGCGTTGCGTGAAGTCATGAAATATACTTCATCATCATGGCCAGAGGAAGGCAAGCTATCTCCAGAACTCAGGTCATACTTCATTCTTAGAGATCAGCTTTCCGTGGTCGACGGACTCCTTTTCCAAGGGGAGAAGATCATCGTGCCGCCGAGTCTGCGCGACAAGGTTATCCAGATCGGCCATGAGACCCATCAAGGAATATCGAGGACTACGAGTTTTATAAAGGAACTTTATTGGTGGCCACATATCGCAGAAAACATTAAGAACGTAATCCAACATTGCACTGTTTGTCACTCCACCGACAAGTCCGCTAAGGCTTCCCCGGCGCCCCTACAGCCGGTAGCATTTCCTTCCCGTTCGTGGACCAAGCTTGCCATCGACATCGTTGGGCCGTTTGAGCAAGCCCCACCAAAAGAACGTTACTTCATTACTTTGGTGGACTACCACAGCAAGTGGCCGGAAGTGGCTTCGTCCCACAACGTCACGACAGCGTCAGTCGTTGACTTTTTGAAATCGATTTTTTCTCGAGAGGGCCTGCCTCTCGAGATAACAACAGATAACGGTCCACAATTCACATCCCATGAGTTCAACCAGTTCCTACAGACAAATGGCATAAAACACGTAAAATCTTCCCTTTATCACCCTCAAGGTAATGGGCAAGTTGAAAGATTCAATAGAGTCCTAAAGTCCGTCATCCAGTTGGCAATGGTGCAACGCCGTCCGCTTCGAGAGGCCATCACTGAATACCTTGGAGTTTATCGAAGCACTCGGCATGCGGCCACAGGTGAAACCCCGGCGTTTCTGCTGCATGCAAGAAATCATCGGACTCGCCTACACATCCAAGGACGAGCAACTCCGGATCCACCTCTACCTCGGATCATTGTCCAGCGCGACCTGCCGGGAAGGGTACAGGCGTACCAAGCAAAGATGAAAAAGTACTCGGACTCAAGGCGAGCAGTGAAAGTGCCATCTTTTAAAACAGGACAGTATGTAAAGGTCCATAAGCCAAGAGACCATGGTAAATTTCAGCACAAGTATTCTGAACCACAGATGATTTCTGCGAAAATTGGTCCTTCTACATATACACTTGATGATGGTACAACATGGAATGCCGACAAATTTACTCGTACACCTCTCAAACCTACGTACGCACACAGACCACACAGATCATCCTGGGCGGCTGATGAAGCTTTGTTTCCTTGTGCACCTCTTCAGCCCATCCCTGCCGTTCCTCCCGTCAGCTTCTCACGAACTCCTTCACCTCCTGGTGTCTTCGGCACTGAACCACCCTCCGTGATTGGTCGTGAAGCGTCCGCCAGTGCTCCTCCTCCGCCTGGTCTACACTCTGTAGAATCAGAGCGAAGTTCCCCTAGACCAAGCCATCTGGACCAGTCCTCCCCCGCAAAGTCATCACCGGAAGTGAGCGGAACTACCGAGTACAGCGAAGCATCAACCTCTGCCAGATCTGCTTCACCAACTCCGGATCATGACAATATCGAACAGGAGCAACCTTCTTTCATTCCTCTTGGTGGGCTGATGAATGACTATCCAGCTTCACGTCACCCAGCCCGACCGCAGCGACCCAAGCAACGACCAGCTTGGCTCGACGACTATGTCTGCGATTATGTGTGTGCTGAATGAATTTTTGTGCCCTGTGTGCCCATGATGAAACGTTGCGGGATAGGATGTGTTGTAAATAGTTTGGTTCCCAGATTTATTTCGTTCTTCATGTTCTCTCTTTTTTTATTTTACGGAAGGAAGAAAATGATATGTTGTAAATACTTTTCGTAGCCTGATAGATTTCGTTTCTTTTTGCTCTCCTTTTGCTTTATTTTATGAAGGGAGAAATGTTGTAATTGAGTTTATGAATCGCCACCAGGGTGCCCCTTTTCCTTTAATCGCCCTTGTGCGCGTGAATAAAGAGGAAGTGTATAGCAGCGTTCGTCGGGGCTGGACGTGTCCTTTTTCCTTCGGCGTGTACGCTTGGCCGCGGGCCGCCGCTGCCCTCCACGCCATCGTGGTCTTACCGTAAGCCTTCCTGCGCATATATCCTAATGCAGTATAGCCCCTCAAACACTACAAACTGCCTGGAGGCTAATAAAAATAGGGAAACTCGAAATAATGTGGTAAACACCTCGTGCCGTCAGCAGAATCGCAGAATGCCACGGGAAACGAAGCGCTCGCGGCGTCCGTACGAGAGCGTAGGACTAGAACTACGTCATTGCCCAGTGTTGCTTCACTAGCTCACCCGGTGCCAGCGTTGCTCACCCGCTTTTGGGCCGCTAACCGAGCCGGGAGTACATTTTTAATATTAGTTTTAATCGGTAACGCGGCGTCGGTTTGACGTGATATTTTGGGTATGACCGTATTTTGACCTTCTAAAGCGATATCACTCATTTCGATAGGGCCGACTTTTTGAGTGGAGTTGCCCTTTAAGAGGCTCGTCGTTCCCATCAATCGGCGAAATAGCAAAACAAAAATTTCAGTAGCTTTTTAAGTAGTGAAAATAAACATGTGGTTCCAATTAGAAACATGCTGAGCGTCATCGAAAAACACTAAATTAGTGCATTAGTGCAAATTACTGCACACCCATAGGTCACGTGACCCCCACGTGATCTTGGCGAGGGGGTCATGTGACCCCTCCAAGGTCACGTGACCACCCCTACCCCCCGATAACACGTGAACCTCAGTACCCTTCCCTCCTTCTCCTCAAGAGCTGCGCTCTAACCGGCGTTACAGGGAATTGTAAACGGCTTGCATTTTTAATTTTTAAATAAAAAAAATGAAAGCCGTTTACAACTCCCTGTAACGCCGGATCAGAGCGCAGCTCTTGAGGAGAAGGATGGAAGGGTACTGAGGGATAGGATGGTAGGGTACTGACGGATAGGTGACTCCCTGAGGTCATGTGACCTCGGCGGGGGAGGGGTCACGCGACCTCAGGGGGGTGACCCTCATGACCCTCGTGAGGGTAACCCTCGTGACCATCGTGAGGGTAACTCTCATAACCCTAGTAACCCTTGTGAGGGTAACCCTCGTGACCCTCGTGAGGGTAACTCTCATAACCCTCGTGACCCTCGTGAGGGTAACCCTCGTAACCCTCATGAGAGTAACCCTCGTAGCCCTCGTGTGGGTTACGAGGGTTACTCTCACGTGAGGGTCTCTCATAACCCTAGTAACCCTTGTGAGGGTAACCCTCGTGAGGGTCTCATAACCCTCGGGACCCTCGTGAGGGTAACTCTCATTACCCTTGTGACCCTCGTGAGGGTAACCCTCGTAACTCTCGTGAGAGTAACCCTCGTAACCCTCGTGAGGGTTACGAGGGTTACGAGGGTTGCTACCCTCACGAGGATCACGAGGGTTACCCTCGTAACCCTCGCGAGAGTAACCCTCGTAACCCTCACGAGGGTTACGAGGGTCACGCGCGGTTACGCCGACGGCAACGGCGACGCCGACGCCGCTCAAGCCGGAAACGGGCGCCTAAGAGCTGCGCTCTAAAAAACAAAACACCGTGTATATATTTTTTGGCATGTGCTGGCATACTAATTGTACCAATTATTTCAGATCCTTTTTATTCAATGAGTTGTATCACTTGCTGGTCTAAAATGAGCTATCCCAAGTCTCTTATGTGTGCTACACGCCAGCTGAGTTTCACCAAAGAAAAAAACACCATTGTTTTCATGTTGCTGGGAGAATCGTGCTGGCCATCATTATCATTATTTAATATTGTTCATTCTTCATACATTGTGGTATTCCCAAGCTGTAATATGTCTGTATTTGTCAAGAAGTCTTAAATATGGAATTTAAACTTCGCATTCCATTCCTTCTTCGAACTTTAGCTCTCTAAAAAAATGGCAGTAATGCCAGATAAGCACACAGGGCAGTTGCAGCTCATATCGTCCGCAATAGTAACGGAAAAAACGCTACGAGCCACCGGAACTACAGTGCCTGGAATACGTTTTCGACTGCTGTGTTTAGCTTCCTCTCCTGCCCATACATCAAAAGTGGTTCAAAGTAGCAACAAATGATGTCAGAAAAGCAATTGTGTTATGTGGTCGGATGTCGCGATCCTGGAAGTTGGTGACAGAAGTCTCGGCATAAAGCACGACTGAACGCTATAGCGTCACTGTCATCGCGGAGTCCCAACCAATGGCCATTGAATCTTCCGCGGACTCTCAAGCCGGAGAGCGATTCGTAGCAGAACAGGGTCTCATCCAGCGACACTGTGACACTTCTGGGACGTCACCAAGCGTAATTCGATGATCAACGTTTTAGTCATGCTTTAATATTTACTGAATCTCACTCTACATGGCTGGCACTGACGTCACATCGCATACTTTTGACACCATGTAAGATGAGGGGGGATGCTGGTTTTGTAAGAATTTTGAGTGACGGGTTAATCTGTTATAACCTTCTGGGAGGAGAATAGCGACGTTTGTGCAAATCCGGGAGGCACAAAAGAGGGTTCTGATAAGAGGGGAACTCCTTCTTCCCCTCTTCTCTGGTGATCATGGGAACGCTCTTTGAATGACGTCATGTGGAAGCCATGCATAGGTAAATGTTATGCACCTTGGAGTTCGGAAAACTACACGCGTCCCGCGTTGCGCTATCTCTGGTCACGTGACTTGACCCACCGGTGTAACTTGAATACCTTCGGGTAAGATTTAGAACACAGTCTTTAGGGCGCGGTAACCACACCACTCGCAGAAGCATTCCAGGAACAATACCGGAGCCAATTCATAGCTCAGAGCTTGACGCGTGGCTTTTCGGTTACCGTGAAGTGGCGCACGGACCTTGAAGTTGTGTGGCGCCCATGGAGCACTGGATTGGCTTAGATGGCTGGTGGCGTTCGTTGCGGAACATCGTTAGATGAAATTTCAGACATGTACGCAACGCGTTCTAGTAACGGGCTACTTCTACCTAGTTATTTTTTTCTGTATAGGGTAACTCCTTTAGTTACTTTTCCAGAAAAGGAACGTGTAACGTACTTATCAAAGTTGAAAGCTGGGCCAGTTGGTGTTGGCTAAACACACTGTAAATAAAACGCCTGTCCCGCTTTGGTTGTTCCTTTCTTCCATTCTTTGTCCTTCTGCGCTGTTTTACCTATATTATGTTTAACGTACTTATACTTTTAAGTTCAAGTAACGAGAGACGGTATTTTGTTACTTTTAAGGAGTAACGTGTGCAACATCAAATGAACAGTTTTGCTTTCATTCTCGCCTGAGTATGCGTCTACTGCGACGAAGGCAGATGCACAACCCAAAAGACAACTAAACAGTATGACAGTATAGCGACGCTTATTGTTTAACACGTCAGTCGAACTCTACAGCTAGTAATGCCCGTCATCCAGCGAGCACAAAAAGGTTGATTGCTTGAACCTTCTAAAATCGTCTACGAACCGGATGTAAACCCGGTGGTTGCCAACAGGCATAACCCATTATCAACTGCTAGAAAACATAACTGATGAAAACTCGGAGAGGGAGCTACTGCTTAAGTGCAAGGACTACTGAAAAAAAAAAAAAAAAAAAGCCATGAAGCAAAGCACTTGCGTATTTGGTTCTCGAAGTAATGAGAAAAGTAACTTAGTACTTTTGAGGCAAAATAAAGCCTTCCTTCTGTGAACCGGTAGTGAGTAAATTATTTTGCTACTTTTTGAGCCTGGAGCGAGTAAAGGTATTTAGTTACTTGTTTGGGTAACATGTATATGCTTTAAAATACGAGTTAGTGCGTGCCTTATACAACCAGTGAAGCATTTGTTCAACATTCGAAGTGATTTCTCAATTTATATACGGAAAAACCTACGTGTGAGAGCAGTCGCCATTGCCATGTGACCACAATGGAGGGGATCCTCCTTGACCATGGAAACCTGCAGAAGCAACATAGAAAAAACGGAAGAAATCTCATGCTTCGTTAAAGAACAGCCTGCTTTGTTGGCCACTCCTAATTGAAGGTAAGTTTTGATTAGGGTTTTGTGTATCTGGTAGATACCGATAAACACCAAAAATAACCCCGAGTCGCTTTTTATAAAATTTAGATAAAACTGAAAGGCACCCGCAATAGAGCTGTCCGTGAATAAGAAAAACCCAAGCTGCACGGAAAGGATCTTCAACTACTATAGTCCGTTGCAACTCAAGAAGGTAGGGCGAGGGTGAGACGGGTCGGGGAGGAGGAAGCAGACGGAACGCTGGAAAAGAGAAAGAAAAGCCTCCTTCTCTCTTTAGCGTTCCGTCTGCGTCCTCCTCCCCGGTCCGTCTTACCCTGGCCCTACCTTCTTGAGTTGCAACGGAGCGGACTGTAGAGCTTTACTTCGTGATGACCCAGAACACAGCCTTAAATAAACTGTCCACTAGGCTGCTTCTTCCTTTGGAATCATACTCGCTATTTCGTTTCCATTTCCCATGAGGGCAGAACATTTCCTATACGGACAGAAACTGAGGGTGAGTGGTACACGAGAGCACATGGTGGCGTCAGAACGCCAAGCTCTGGTTCGAATGATTAGTGGGTAGTCCCAAAGCTAGTTGCCTTTGTCTCCACAACATCTGTTAAACGCGTTCGAACATGGAAAATCGGCATCCGGCGTTTGGTATTTCCGTTCAAAAGCGTTCGAACAGTGCAGTGGAGGCATATGCTACATTTTTCAGCGAAGCTGTATACGACTCATTGGTCGGCTTTTTTCGTGTCCGTCGACAGAGCTGTAGTCGACAGATAAAGTAGTCGAAAGGAGACCCACGCGTGCTCTTATCACCGTTCGCGCGCGCCTTATTTCTTATCACGTGGTCTTGACGCATGTTTAAATATAAAAACAACAAAAGTGCCAAATCCACATAAAAGATAATAAGGACGTAGCGCTTCCCGCATGCGTTTCTAGGTAACAATTGCGGTTGTATGAGCTGCCGTCGCAACCGCGGAGTACGAAGTAGGGAGTGACTTCGCTAGCCCGCTAACAATGCGAAGCACGTAGCGCTCCCGCATGCGTTGCGCGGTAAAGATTGCGGTTGCATAAGCTGCCGCGGCAAAGCCACCGTACGAGGTATTTTATATATATAAAAAAAAGTTTTGGTACAGTGCATTTACTTTTCTTTCGTCAATCATTTCTTACAGACTCTTTTGCTGTTTTCAAACATGAACTGCCCCTGCGTCCGAAGCGACTTCCGGTCGCACCGTCTTTGCAAGCCTGTTGAGCTTGCTTATGTCACCAATGCTTGAAAGCAGAAATACTACACGGATATCCCAGTTGGAGATTTAACGAGGGCCTTTGGCTGTACAATACTACATCTTGGAGGAGGCAAGTTTGTTTCCAAGATTACTCGAAACATTTTAACAGATCTCGCACTCCTTTGTTCTTTTGGCGTACACCTGGAGAATTGGTGATTAAACGTGACATCTACATTTCAAGTAGCAGTGTTAAAGTGGCCTTTGTTCATTTTGTTTATAAACCGGAAGTTCTCTATGACGTCAAAAACTGGAGCACCACCTGGTGGGGTTTGCCATAAAGAGAGTCTATAGCGCAGTGGGCAATCGTTGCAGGTCATACCAGAGCTTCGCTATCCAACCACCTTCACAGCGTAGATTGGAGCCTTAATTTTTCCTCCGCTGCAGTCGTCGAACGCGCTACAACACGGAACGCCGGCGCAGGCGTTTGGCGTTCGCGATCGAACGCGCTCCAACAGTACAGTGGAGACAAAGACAGCAAGCTTTTCGTCTACCCGCTAATCATTCCAACCAGAGCTCGGCGTTCTGACTTCCCGCTCTTGTCTCTTTCTTTCCCCCAGTTTTTCTACTCATTAATACCGGAAGGCTTCCCAAGGATTCGAATCACACGCATGTTCACTGGAGTTTAGGGAATCCCATTCCAGCGATTTGTTTCCTTCAAGATAAGCCCCAGTGAACCCCGTTTTTTTTCGGTCCGACACCGGAAGTTAACACTGAAAAACACTGAATGCCTAAAAAAAAAAATTATTTCTAGGAAACACCCCCGAATTTAAATAGTCATAAAGCCCGAAAACACAAAACCTTACTTATAAATTATAATCTGTACTAAAAACCGAACACAACAGACAATTAAGAAAGGAACAGACATGTGGCACGGTTTAGCCAGGTAACGTGTAAAGGTCAAGATCACCGACACCACAGCGTGGGCGAAATAGATCGAACACACTTTAAACTGACCGCATAAATTGGTTTCTTAAGATATCGCGCTGGCATTTACTACAGAGGTGCCTGAAGCTGATGGAAGCTTTCGCTAAAATTGTGGAAAGATTAGCTCACCCAAGTAAACCCAAAACAAAAATCAAAATATCTGTTCTTTCTATACTTTGCATGTACAGTGCTAATCACACTTGTCTATAACGCGCGAGCGTGCGGCTTTGTCCGGGGTGCGCTAAACTGGTGGCATTCGCGAAAACTAAGCTAGTCACGTGGCGCAACATAGAACGGCCCGCTCGAGGGGTGTCCTGCCCACTTTATCATGCTGGCGCTCGCACGCTTTTTACAAACATCATTGCTCGTACAATAAACAAACTAAAGCGTGAAGGCGTATCAACGATGTCGTCATCAAAAAACAAAAATATATCATAAAGCACTTTACTTTCATCGCTTATCAAGCTGATAGAGTGGGCACGACACCCCTCGAGCGGGCCGTTCCATGTCGCGCCACGTGACTAGCTTAGTTTCCGCGAATGCCACCAGTCTAGCGCTCCCCGGAGAGAGCCGCACGCTCGCGCGTTATAGACAAGTGTGATGAGCACTGTACACTAAAAATATTATGTGTTATTGTGACGCTTATTTGAGACAAATAAAATGAAGAATAGGTAAGCCAATTCTATTTTCTTTCCATTTCACAAATTGCTCAATCGTAGCAAACCCCAGAATAGCCCATACCGATTTTTCGATGATTTTGAGATAAAAGGCTTAGCGATAATTTTTTCATAGACAAAATCAGTTTTTATCTTCTTTCTTTTGACTCCGGAGTTTTCATGTATTCATACTCTCAATTGATGAATGCACCAGCTTCGAGCACTTTTGCAGTAAATCCCAGCGCGATAACTAAGAAACCGAATGACGCGGTCAGTTCAAAACACGTTCCATCCATTTCGTTCACGCTGTAGATACAGCGTATGTTCCGAAGTCCACGGACTATACACGTTTAAAAGATGTTATTCGGTGCGGTCTATCTATAGGTGCGGACTATGCAAGGATTTATTTTTCTAGACTTATGTAGATATGACACAGACTACATTGCAAGCTAATAAATCAGGAATTTGTCAAGGTGCACAGTGTATGAGCACTTTTTACATGCGGATTAGGCACCCGGGGCGGACAATGTAACAGGTTTCAGCTATTTGAGAAAAGGCTTGTTTTTTCAAGATAAAGTTTCCCCCGTGGAAATGTACGAAAAACAGAAATATAAAATATTTTTAACTTTAGAAAACTATACCTACCTCTAAAACTCCGTTCTCGCAAGTGTATTTGTGAGGTCAAATGTACGTACTACTCATAAAAAAAAGTAGTTTATAAAAAAAAGGGCAAGCGAAAAACATACACAAAAATATGCAGGACCATTAAATGTCCCATGGCTTCCCGATAGATGGGGCCTGAATGCTCTCATCTCGTAGGAGATCCCAAGAGAATCTAAGGCACTCTGTCGTAAGCAGTCGCAGGTATGTAGACCAGCCTTCATGCGCAGCAGTTATTTTCAGGCCTTTGGATCACCGACCTTCAGCAGTGTCGTCCGAGCTTAGGTGGTCATCCGGAAACCCCTGGGCCTTGAAGCCCGAGCCCAGCGGCGACTCGCTGAGCCACTTGCCTCGTCCGCCCTGGTCGGACGAGAGGCCGGCCAGGCCGACCTCAGGGAAGACCGAAGGCACCAGGTCCCGCGAGACGTTGGTGAGGAGCTGCCGCACCAAGTCCTCGGTCAGGACGCGCTCCAGCAGGAACAGCACATACTCGTCCAGGAGAAGTCGCAGCAGATGGAACGATCCTGCCGGATAACAACTCACTTACAGGGACACTGAAATGATATTTACGCCGTGAGACGCGATTTAGGTGGAGGTATCCCCGCTTTAGGCCCCGCCCGTAGCAAAAGATGCTTAGCTAGCTACGTTTCGTTTCTTGGCTCCCATTGATTATAGAAATGATTGACGCATGAAATGTTTGTTGTAAAACTTTTTATTTCAACCCTGGTAGCTTTTGTTTATTTTATAATTCAAAGCATATTTACGTTTGATAATAAACGATATACAGGTTTTTTTGTTTTTGTTTTTAGCTGCACCAATTTGTTTCTTTTTTTTTTAAATAAAGGGGGAAGGTTATATGAATTCGGTTTTCACTGCATGTTTATTTGCCTTGGTGGACGTTAATGGTAATATGACTATGACTATAAATAAAATAATTACCTAAAACTTGTTAATTATCTTTTTAATTACTACAATTAGGATACATGTTTATATTAAAACTTTGAGGCAGTCGTAGGCCAAGACTTTTCCATTTGGTAGAATTCGCGTAACCAGTGCCTGTTCCGCGATATTCGTCCCCGAATTTCGCACTTTTTTTCCGGTTAATATAGCAAAGGTCGGCTATAGTGCAGTGTTTCGCGGATTTACCGGGTTGAGTGGAAAAAGTTGGATTAATTAGAAAATTTGGGGGCAGATATCTAGGAAAACAAGCCGGTTACACGAATTCTATAAAATGGAAGAGCCTTGGCATAAGACCGCCTCGAAGTTTTAAATATAGACGTATATCCTAATTACACTGATTAAAAGTACTTTAACGAATATTAGTTAATTTTTCTGATAAAAGTAAATGTTACACACGTATCTAATGTCCACCGAGCCTTATACACACGCCGTGAAAACCAAATTCAATTAACTTTTCCCTCCGTTATTTCAAAATTTGGCGCAGCTAAAAATTTGGGCAGCGTATCAGATTTATAAGCAAACATTCCCCCCCCCCCCCTCTTACACCGCTCTAAATTTTTACACATGCGGAATTGAAGGGGGGGGGGGGGGGGGGGGTGGAGTGGTCAAGGCTTTGCGATGCCCCCTGTGAATCCACGGACGACCGCAGTGATATACCCGTGCTCCGCCACTGGTTCTAGAAACTAGTAATGTTTGGTCTTCTTTTTGCATTATTTTGTAAATATATGCATTATGTCTTGTATATATCATTAGTGTTTCAAAGAGATGTTTCAAGTACCTTGAACGAAGTTTCATGTTTTGGGATATTTTTCTAGCCCAACATTTTGGTATTTCAGGGCTATATCGCACACAAATTTGCCGAGTTATTCTGCAAGTACCTCGCAACCCTGACGCTATTCAAGCCACACAAAAAAAAAACACAAAAGCTAAAAAAAAAATTTGTGTCTTTATTTTTTATGTTGCTTTTTACAACACATAGACAGACCCTGACAGACGTGTGTAGTGGACCGTGGCACATGCATTATAAATAGGGTTCCGCGTTTTTGGTTTTTATTCTTTCGAAATTCGGCGTACATTTTTCAGTGTTTATTTTAAAATTCAATTTTCGTTGGTTTTTTTGGTGTACGTTCATTCCCAAAATAGTTTACGATTCTTTTTTTTTTGTGAATATGAAAGAAACACCATCGGACACCGGATCAGATGATCCTTGTATCTGTGATATTTGTGATCGCTCAAAGAATAACTACCCATATATATACGTGGTCTTCGCTACAGCTTCCGTCAGGACACACCTCATAATTGCGGAATTCGAAGGCATAATCTTCAGCGCGCTTCTTTTTCCTTCCCATTTTGACGACGTAACCGTCTCAGGTGATGACCGTACAAAAACCAGCGGAATGGTAAAAAAAAAAAAAAGCATTGTTATTATGTTTTTTAGCACAGGGAAGTTTGAGAGAGAGATAGATGAAAGGTATTGACGAAAATAATCCCTGGAGAAGGGGAACAAGAGGGACAAAGGACAAACATAAATCTCCAAACACAGCTAGGCTTTCTTCGATGTCCACTGATGTGCATGACCGGAAACTTGACACACTGAGCCCGATCACAAAAAAAAACAGATGTCCCGCGAATGCCAATCCAAGACCTCTTTTGTTGCATGATCAACCTTTGAAGAAAGCAATCAAGAAGACGTCACACAATGTTAAACCTTGCAAAGCCCTCTCTCTCTCTCTCTCTCTTTCTCCCGCCCCCCCCCCCCTCCCCTCGACGCGGCATTAAAAAACTGACCTTTTTTCGGTTAAAACAGAATTTCTGAAAACGGATTAGACGTACTTTTAGCGGTTTTTTATCGGTTTAAACCCAAAACGCCGAACCTACAAACTGACCTTTTTTGGTTAAAACCGAATTTCGAAAATGGGTTCGGCGTACTTTTATCGATTTTTATCGGTTTAAACCGAAAGCTCCGAACCCTAATTATAAAACGCTAAAACGTCGGTTTCGTGGTCACGTCTTGCGAGCCTTGCAGACGGTTTTATACGGGGGCGAAAAAAAACAGGTAAGTGCAAGATAAGGTAAATAGGAAAGCATATGCATAGCCACCGCAATTTTAATAAAAAATAAATATTATTGTGTGCTAGATAGCAATTTTACATGTTGTCCACGATAGGGGCTTCTAGCACAAGACGCACTTTGTTGTCTGCTAGCTGCGCCTGTCTGGATATGGCGCCACAAGTTACATTCATCGCAAAGTCAGTCGTCTGCGAACACGTCCGCCGTTGACTCCGGCAAGTTTGTTGCTCTAATTATTTAGCGAAATAAAGTTCACAAGGTAACATTCACCGCCTTGATGCACATCCGCAGAAAGTTAGAGGTGTCTATGTGCAGGCGTCGATTATTCCGGTTCGTTTTACAGCTTTAAAAAACACTGTTGCCACCCTAGAGAATTAGGTCTCGAAGATGACCTGCAATATTTGAAAAATGAAAACATGGCAACTTACCGAAGGTGGTCGCACTGTGAAGGGTCATGTCACGAATGATTCTTGTCCCAAAGGCCGACCAGAGAAGCAGGAACTCCCCAGCTAGCTTTCGAGCAGAGAGCCCTCTCCGCAGGCTGGGCTGCGGCGCAAGTACCACAGTGTGCGCTTATATGAGTTCAGACCGAGAAATACCGCTAAATACGTAAGCAAAACTTTTAATGCCACTTAATTTACATCATGCTTTACCCTTAGTTCCCGACACGAGGGTTTATAAAAAAATAGAAAGATATATTTTGGAACGAAAATGTTTCCTCACCAAAGACACGGTCTTCCGGATGACAGCTTCGAGCCAGTCTAGATAGACTTCCACGGGGGTGTCTTCTGCCAGAAATGCCTCAAACTCTTTGACCACTGAAAAGAGGGAGGCCAACACGCTGTTTTCGCACAATCCCGCGTTTTCCCACTGCAAGTATTCGCGTGCACAGGAACCAGATTCATGGCAGGTGCAGAGAGCCTGCCCACGCCCCGTGTCATCAGCAGCGCCACCGCAGCGGGCCGTGACGTCAGAGCCGAGAGTTTGTCTATACACCGGGCTTTAGAAACTAATAAACCTCTAGTGCATTAAGCAATTTTTGTTTGAATGCAAAACGCGTTGACTTTTTTTTTTCTTTTTTTTTTTATTTAGCGGGTTTCGTCAAATTGATTGAACCCACTTTATATTGCCGCACAGATGAGGCAACGTACGACTTTTTTTTAAAGTGTAAAAAAAATGTGCCTCGCGCAGGAATAAGGATGACGCACAAAAACTAGAGTCTTTCTATAAACCAATGATTTTTTTATTTTAAAGTTAAAAAGAAAGAAAACACCAAAGGTAGGTTATTGGGTACAGGGTGAAGAATAAGAATCAAGTCCATTTAAATAGTTTCTTTAATTGCGATCTTATCTGAGTTCAATCGTGACTTTAATAATATTTCAATCGTAATATAAATCGTGATTTAATAAAAATATATACCAGACCAGTTATAGAAGGCTGATTGAAATCAAACCTTCCCCACAAAAATTATCCCGGAAATTTTTTATTTGTTTTTTTTCTTCATAATTTTCTTCTTTTTTCTTTGTGAATTTGCCTATATCTAAATCAAATAATCATCGAGAAAGAAAGATCTATATAAGGCTGACCACACTGAAGAAACAGTGCTCCTCTGAGTAGTTGCAGCACTGAGCTATCTTCCTACCTTCCACTTCGTTCATCACTTGCGTAAAGCAAACCAGAAAGCGAAACAAAGAAATGACACCTAGAAAAGTAATTTCTTGTTTTAAGTGTGTCAGAACAAAAGAAAAAGACAGAAAATATAGATGGTTACTTGACCCTAAGAAATCAAGCTATTTCTCTCCTAATGGGGAGAGTTTAGATCAATAAAATGTTAATTAAATTACTTTCTTCCCCAATATTATCAGTGGTCCGACATATTGTTAAATCAATCATTTATGTTTAAAAATACATATTAGGGCGCAGCTCTTAGGCGCCCGCTTCCGGCTTGAGCGGCGTCGCCGTCGGCTAACCCCGCAGTACATTATGGGTGAATTTCTCCGCTAAATTTACCGGAAAAATTTCCCCGCTAAATCTAGCGGAAAAATTTCCCCACTAAATCTAGCGGAAAATTTTCCCCGCTAAATTTAGAAGAAAACATTCGCTGGGGGGTCACGTGACCTGGGGGTTCACGTGATTCCCCGCCGTGGTCATGTGACCCCCGAGGTCCCATGACACCTCCAAGGTCACGTGACCCCCCACAGTCACCTCCCGAGAACACGTGACCCTTAGTACTCTTCCCTCCTCCTCCTCAAGAGCTGCGCTCTAATTCGGCGTTACAGGAAGTTGTAAACGGCTTTCATTTTTTGTAATAAAGTACTTATTATTCTTTTTGAGATACAGTAGCCTAAATCAAATACATCCGATTTGAATTAAATAAGTCAAATTTATTTTATCCTTCCAAAACAAATCATGGTGTTTCTCGACCCTGCCTAACAAGAAGAAAAACAGATAATGAACAAAAACTAATTACTCTGCTTTTGCTCATATTTGCTGTTCTGTCAAATTTAAAATCCAATGGTTTCAGTGACGTTGTTTTATATTATTTTATATCGTCATATGTTCTACTAGACAGAAGTAATTTCTTCGTTGCAACTCGATGCAAGGGTTGCTTCGACACAAGGTGCTCGTTACTTTTTGGATAAATCAATGTAGCTTAATGTCAACTATAGCCAATTATTTCAGGAACTCTATTGGGTTGAAGCAGCAATATATTCATCATCCTCACACCGCGTGCATATGTACTGCAAGAAAAATAATAAACAAACACAAAGAATATTTAGAAAAGAAGAACGAGGGAATGCTTTAAAAAAGACACTGCGGCGCTTGCCAGGAGTGCCGAGGGTGGACGGCAGCGTCCGCTGAATTCCCCGTAAAACGTAATTCTGCATAATAAATTTTTCTTCTAACGTTTGCTAATTTTGTATTTTTTTTTTTTTTCAGTTGCTATTGCGTTCGTTTGATATGGTAAGCTAGAAAGGGAAGGTGTGACGACCACGTGCCAGGCCCAGCGAGCGAGAGTGGTCCTCCGTTTCCGCCACTCAGCGTGCGGTATATTCCAATAGCAGACGGCAGCGGCACCCCTGGTCGCAGCTCTGTTTCCGCAATCGCAAGCTACTTTCGTCCCTTCACTCTCGACAGCACGCTCACGCCGCTCTCGTCGCTTCCGCGTTCCAGCAAGTTCCAGTCAGCGTCCACGGCGTCTAAAGTTCCGGGACATCCGCACCTTTCGCACAGCTTTCGCAGCTCGCACTTCTATCGGATTGACGAGCGTACCGCATGCGGCTCGCAGAAAACGGGAAGCTGCTCTCGTCCACGCGAGCGTTACGGCTCCCCCATCTAACCCACCATACTTTGGATGGTGAATTACGCGAGCTCAACGGAGTGTAAGCCGCGATCACTCCCCCAATAAATCATACAAAAGACAGTCTGCAGACACTGTATGAAGCGTGTGTCTCGCTTGCATGATCGCCCTGCCACATTCGTCGTAAGAAAGACTGTCTGCAGAGACGTTTCAAGCATACAGACGCACGAAGCAAACGTGATTTGATCGAGTAGATAATTCTGTCATTATGTCTACAGCGAACATGTTTGGTACAACCTACGAGAAGTGTGACTGCAGCTTTATAAACGTTATACAAAAGTCAGTCAGGAGGCAGTCTGAGACTCTTGTTTCTTGTGTGATGGTTCTCTTATTATTCTCACACAAAAACTGTCTGCGGACATTTTTGAAGCATACATGCCTCGAGCATATGTTTGTCGTAATGTCTAGCGCGAACAGCGTGTTTTTTGCATGATGTACACATCGCGACACTGTTAGCGCGAACACGGCGTCGGCGGATTTTCGCATTTTACTTCTAGATAGTATTAGCGAGCATGAAATTTTATCGCTTACATTATAGAACTAAATGAGCTCTTCCCGTAGCAATAATAACTTGGATGACATCCCTTGGTTTCAAAGAGAAAAACTGGGAAAACCGGCGATCGCTTGTTCGCGCTAACAGTGTCGCGCTCTGTACGTGCAATGTGAATGCGAGTGAAGGGCGGGCAAGAGCGTAGCCCCTAAACCCGCTGTGGCACTGACGTCTGTAGAGGAAGTGTAGCGAGGGCCTGGGCTGCTGCTGTCCCCCGAACAGGGTCTCCTGGCAGAGGGCCGTCAGGTCTAGCTGACTCCAGTCCCGCAGCATGTGGCCGGACCCCTGGCTGCCGCCCCGGGCCAGCACGCGCCACGCCTGCACCAGCTGGCTCAGCGACAGGTGCCGCCGCAGGCTCTGCGAGAACCGCCGACCCACTGCGGGTCGCAGGTACAGGACGCGAGTTGGCTTCGAACCAGGCATCGGACAAATAGAAGACCAAGACCCTCGTCTTTCCCCCGCAAACGTCATCACTTCTGTGCCTAGACGTTAGGGTGTTTCCAACCGCTCGAATGGTATGATGTGGTTCACGGGTGGCGCGTTTGCAACATGAGCTGTGAGAAGGAGCTAAAAGTGTCGGTCTCGGCTGCGTCGGCTGAGTCGAAACATTTTTTTCAAAGATCTTAAAATTTACTAAGGACGTAACCAGTAAAGTATGTTGTTTACTATTCACACAGTCGTGTTTTACTGCCTGCTTTCCACATGCAGGGAAGAGTGAATGGGAAGGTCGCTCCAAGGCACAAAAGCTGCAACCGTCACTCTGCGGATAACTACCGTCCCATGTCGTTAACTAATGTTGTGGGCAAGTTATTAGAACATATAATATTATCTCATGTAGCATCGCATCATGAATATAACAATTTATTTTATGAATATCTCCATGAATTTCGGAAAGGCTTTTCATGTGATAGGCAGTTGCTTGAATTCACTCATGTCCTTCATGTTAACATGAATAAAAACTGATGCCGTGTTCCTTGATTTATCTAAACCCTTCGATCGTGTACCGCATTGAAATTTAATATCAAAACTCTCCCCACTAAATCTTGACTCACTAACTCTTTCATGTATCCGTAACTTTTTCTCGCTTTGTTTTTATTTGTAAATCGGAACTTCCAGGCTGAAATTTAGAATCTTACTTTTGGCGTCCCTCAAAGCACTGTCTTTGGCCCTTTTCTATTTCTTGTCTGCATTAATGACCTTCCCACATCGCTGTCCTCTAATATACGTTTGTTTAAAGATGACTGTGTCCTTTACCGTAAACTTAACCACCAAGATGAACATCTACTTTTTCAGAGCGACCATGAGATCATTCATAGTTGGTGTGACAAATGGCTAATGCCTCCTTAACACGTCAAAATAAAAACTACTGAATTTTACTCGCAAAAAAAAAAATCTCTTTCTTTTCCTATTCTCTTCGTAACACGCCAATTAACATTGCTTCTACTTACAAATATTCAGGAATTCACTTCACTTCTGACCTCTCATCGGTAACCAACGTTGCAACATATTGTTAATGATTCTCGAACCCTGGTATACATTAGGCGTAACCTCAAGGCTGCACACCCTTGTCTTCGGAAACTAGCCTACGAAACTTACGTAAACATTTAGAAAGTGGAGACACATAAGGGACGATACAGACAAGACAAACTTTCAACTTCAACAACATGTATCTTCGTCTTCAAGCTAACTAACAGCCCGCTCGCTCCGTGGGAGTACGGGAAAGGGAAATCTTGGGGGAAGGAGAGCAAGCGGAGGAGGTGAGGAGGTTGCCAAACAAGGAAGGGAGCTCGACTGCAGGGGCATCAATTCCGCTGACCCACGAGGCATACGAGACTGGAACGGCCTTCCCAACCCCATCGTAGACATCAGTGACACCAGCCTATTGGCCTCATTGTTTTATAACTAGATATTGCTGCTAATTACCAGTGCTGAAGTTATTTCTATGATTTACCATTGTACTCTTCATAATATCTTTTTTAATATATGAGGCCCCTTTATATAATTCAGGAATACATATTTTAGTACTGTTCTTGTTTTAAAATATGTACTATACGTGGCGCTCACTTTTATTATTTTTTTTTTTTTGCTCTTGGTGGTTTTTAGCGTCCTGTGTCCTGCCTCCCCACGCCCTTGTGTAATGCCCAACTGGGGCCTTTAAGGGTCAAACGAGTAAATAAATAAAAAATAAATAAATAAATACGCGCTTCCACCTTAGCGCCTGTTTTCCTCCTCGCCAGGCAACAACACAACGCAAGCACAGTTGCAGCCGATCTTAGTAAGAGTCATCCGCCATTGCATTTCAAACGTAATCCGAGGTTTGAGTTAGACCTTCTCCTAATGATAGGCTGTCTAGTCATCACAGCTGGGTCTACCGGGCGGCGCCCAGATTTTGTCAGCGTCGTCGTCAGCGTGTCTTGGAGCGTCTCACAACGAGCAGGACACTAGCGAGCGACGACGCCAAGCACACGCGTCGGCCGCTTGGCGGCGACTCTCGTGGAGCTTCGGCGCGTTTGCCGCTTGGGGCGGCCGTTGGGGATCCACAAAGGATGACGTCATGCGCAGGCCTTGACTTCTAGGTGGTGTTGATCCGGCTCACATATAGCTATAGCGCATTGCAGGTTTAGAAACCAGGTCAAGCTCGTTCCCCGAAGGCCTCCCGCATTGCGGGAAGAGCTTGTCCTGGTTTCATTAAGGGGTTCTAAATTTATCTGTGAGATGGTCGATTTATGGTCATAGCACAATCTACGGGCTTTAAGCATTCTAAACAAAAAAGGTGCGATTGATACACATTCAATTTTTCCATACAAGACTGGATCTCAAATCACGACACTCTGGTTATTTTTTTTTTTTTTTTTGCGCTGCCGGAAGTGCGAGAGCCAGTCTGGAGCAGTCTCTTGGCGTCCGATCGCTCGAGATTGAACAAGCCCCTCCCCTCCCCTCTTTGCACTCTAACAGAGCAAAGGCTGGACAGAAGACGAGTCCCTCCTGGCCTCCTCTCCAGTCCAAGTCTAAAGAAAATCGGTGTTTTTTTTAACCAACTTGGTATTTCTGACGCCAACAGTTGGTTATCGGTGTTTCTTGTTTTTGCTTTAATCAATTTTGTATGTTAGACACAGGCGGATATTTATGGGTATTTCTTTTTTGTTAAAACCAGAAAAATGTATTGCCTATACATAACTTAAACCGGAGATGACGAGATAAAAGGAACAAGACACTCGGCTTGCCCTCCGGCGAACACGGCAAAACGTGCTGTTTTTTAAACAGTTTGTGAAAGTTCCGATTACAGGTGTTACATAGCAGACCGCGCGACTGTTTTTTTCGCGACGACTGCGTAATGTACGTTGACGTACTCCATCATTCTGATAGCTGTCTGCCATCGACGTCACCTAACAGTGTTGCGACTTATGACCAGTGTAGCTCAATATTACCAACAAATGTAACTTTGTGCCTGCGCCCCGTCAGTGCTACGAAACGTCTGAATTCTCATGACGTACGCTCACTTAGAACCGGTATCTTCGTGCAAATAGCAACAATTGGGTGTAAGCACGACTTCTAACCTCCAGCCAATTGTGAATAAATACGCACGAATCCCGGACGAAATTGCTTACTTTCTATCTTTACAGTGCGGAGGTTATCGGGAAATCCGGCGACAGCCCCGTCCAGCCACTTCTCCAGATCCTCGGAGAACGTTCGCATGGCCCGGGACACGCTGAAATAAAATAAAAAGTGGGAGTATGAGCTTCAAGCGAAGCAACCACGCGAGCTGACTCAGCATTGTTAGAGTGCCAGCTGAACGTTTTACGGACACACACACACAGACGAACAAAAGCTGTGTCGGCCTTTTTTGTTCGCCTCTGTGTGTGCGTCCGTAAAACGTTCAGCTGGCACTTTAACAATCATGAACCAACTAGCTCAGCTTCAAGCCGTCACACCTGACTCAGCATCTTTCAAACAAAAACGTGTTCTAATGACAAAATGCGAATTGAGATAGAAAAAAAAAAGAAATAATAGTCCACTGGAACTTAAAGCTAAAGGAATTAGCCATAATTGTAAACACAGGTGGGTTACGGAGCTTCTTTTTAAATATACGTTGCAGCAAGTTGATTTTTCGTGCCTTTATATTTGACTGATATTTAAATTTCATTCTAAACTGAGAACCGCGATGATGCACTATTCTTGGTCACTATATTTGATTGATTGCATTAAAATTTCTTAGTCACTAGGCTTGATTAGTTGATATTTAGAGTTAAGTGAACACTGAAGCCGCGGTCAGACTGCTCATGCATCATACAAGACACAGTCCGCAGACTATCTGAGGCCTGTTTCTTGCATGTGTGACCGTCACACTGATTATGCAAATATTTTTTGGGGGGCATTTTCCAAGCATGATGAAGCAAGCATGCTTCCACCATCCTTGAGGAGTATCTTCAAGTAATCATGCCATAATGTCTGCAACGAACACCGTGTTTTTTTTTTGTATGATGTAAGCGCAGCGTGACTTCAGAGCAACCCTGATAGGCTACTTTTAGACACAACAGCACCGATGCAGTGCCGACTTGAACGTAACTTAGCATTGATGCACCGCTGTACAAGCGCTCTATTAGTAATATCGCGCCAAGTCAGATCCGCATCAGCAAGGTCGGCACTTTTCTAGCGCCAAATTATAAGCGATCGCTGTGCTGCATACGTGAAAGTTTAAAGGGAAAGTAAAACCAAGTGTAGAGTGACGAGTGGCTTTGACGGTAGGCTGCTGCGGTGGCGCTACTGTAGTCACGGCGCATGCGCAGTCGGTTCACCTCGGGCAAATCTGGCCTCTGCGCACGCGCAGTGCCGAAACCCGGTGTGGGCATACGCAGACCTGTCCGTAAACAACGTGTCGGTGTTGAGTCCACCGAGACACACGACTCTTCCTATTCGCGACTCCAGCAAAACGGACGCCGCCAAGCGGGAAAACCGGGAACCAGTCGGTCCAGTTCGCTCCGCGCCTCGCCACGTCTCTGCCATACATGGGTAAATTACTTTCAAAATGTAATTTAATTACAATTACAATTACTTAGCTCCCAAAGTAGTTTAACTACAATTACAATTACTACTACGCGAAAGTAGTTCATTACAATTACAAATTACTTTTTAAAAGTAATGCAATTACTTTACAATTACTTATTTGTGAGAGTTACCCACCTTGGGCCATATAACTGTAAACGAGTTATATGGCCGCTGTATAAATGTCACGCATTGTACTTTCTTTTATGAAATTTGTTAGATGGATTATAGAACTTAATATTTTGGAGTAATGAACTCCTGCGTACTTATATTTTCAAAAAATAAAAAATAAATGGCGACAAAATTTACAGGTGCGAGGTGAATCTCCTTAGAGCTTATGCAAATGGTATCCAAGTCAAACCAACAAAAATAAACTTAAAAAATAATACAAGGAAACAAATATGCGACAGTACTGGCATCATAAAACTCACGTAAAAATGGCTAATAAGAGAAACTTGTAAACGACCTCAAACATTTAAAGAATACGACAACTTACGGAAACATTTCAGCCAGGATGCTTCGCTACCTCTCCCTATCTGTGGACTTGTAACATGCCGGATGTGGGTAACCGTAGCACGCGAACTGTGCTCGCTTCCACAAAACTAGTGTCACAATAGCAGCAACTCTATTCCCAGGGATTCTGGGTTAATTCAGTGCACGGTAACACCCAAAAAGCTCCTGAGATAGATAATAAATTTAGGATCGTCACGTAGCTAATCTTTAGGATAGAAATTGATTGTATCGATGTTATGCGTCTCATAAAGAAGACCGATTTGAATTTAGCATGCCAAGAACAACCTCGAAAAATTAATGATACACTGTAAACGACTTTATTTTCGCGAATCGCCTACAATTCGCGAAAATAAGTCCCGCGAGCAATTCCGGTAAAATGTAAACACATTGGAATCTGTATTGCGACCCCACCGCGTTACGAAAATTAGAATCCGCGAATTATTCCAGAACTGCGGCCTCTTGGACGCCTCGATTTCACTGATGAGTTACTTGATCGTGTTTCAGTTGGAAGATATAGACAAGCCATTAATATTTTATTTATAACTGTAAGTATTATTGAAAGTGACAAAAAAGTTGCCTACCTGCAAATGTTTCCGGAAATTGGAGCTCGCCTTTCGGTTTGTTGAATTTTATTTACAGAGACGGTGCGGAGAGTTTGCACCTCAAGATTATATTTTTTACATTGCTACTAATCTGTTGAAAGAATTTTTCGTAACAAGGCCCTGGCAGCCTTTCCTTTTCCATTGTAGATAAGAATTGCTGGTTCTCAATGCAAAGCAGCACCGCGCGCCTCCGGACGGTTCCACAGGACAGGACAAGAGGATAACCCGTGGAGGGTCACGATAGAGGTGTAAAAACAAAGTGCAAGCCAAGCCCTCTATATAAAAACAAGCCTTTAACGAACAACAAATGTAAAAACAAGCTCCCTACAGTCTAAAGCCGCGATTTGTAAGTTCTGGAATTTCGTCCAATCAGGCTGACAAACGGCTGAAAGGGTTACGTAGAGCGAATACTAAATAATGAAGATTTATACAAAACGGTAGACGAGGATTGGGAGAAGGAAGAGCAGTGTAGCAACAACAGTTGGAAGTAAAGCAGGGTGAGTCGTGTTAATGAGACCTGCTGCTTCTTTGCTTCTTCGCCTCGATGTTAGAGTAGCACGACCTACTGTTAGTGGTACCAACATACAAGATAGAGGAGAAGGACGTGAAAAATTCATAAAGAAAAGAGAATAATTTCATGAACAAAAAAGTCCCCAAACTTGACTGAAATATGTAAGCGAATATGTTAGCGGCGAAGACGCGTAAGGAGAACCTCGAACCTTCCCGCCTCGACCGGATGATGTGATCGGAGCCAACCAGCTCGACTTCGACCCCCGATGCCCCCGTGTGGGAATGAGAAATAAGAAAGAGCCCTAGAAACAGGAGCAACAGGAAGCGAACGAGACGAAGAGTCAGATTCAACTACGACAGGAAGGAAAACGGACTCGAATGTAGCCCTCATTTATCAAATTATTTCTCAAATTCTTCATTAAATCGTTTTACAGTCTGCAAGATCCTTCATTTCGTTCTATCCCAGCCTCTCTTCCCCTTTCCCTCCTTTTGAGCAGGTTGGGATACACTCTCTCCACTGTCGCTTTGGCTGTACTGTCGTCTCCGTGGCCAGGGAGGAAAAGCGCCGCCGCCGCAAAATCTGGCAAAAGTAATTGTAATTGTGCATGAAATTTAGCAATTACTGACGCTAGAAAGTAATTAAATTACAATTACAATTCCTTTTAGCCAAAAGTAATTATTAAAATTACAAATTACCAGGAAAAGTAATTAAATTACAGTAATTTAATTACTGTAATTAAATTACTACCCAAGTATGGTCTCTGCTGGCTTTCGCGGACACGTGCTGTCGGCGCGGGGGCGAGCAATGTAATTTGACGAAGGTCCGAAAATTTCTTAAGTTTGCCTGAGTGTTCATTAGTGAGGTGAAGCCTCAGTAGATTGTTTCTTTCATTCACGTGTTTGAAAGCCCGTTTACTCCACAACACACGGTCGCGTGCTTTCAATTTTTTGGATGGGGAGGAATCACGGAAAAACGTTTTGATTTCTTGTCTGTATCGAATCACATTCAAAGTGACGACTACTTGATAACTAATAAGTGGTTTCTTTTTAAGGGTGTAGAACAGCGGACTGAGGTCGATAGACGAGGTGTTTCACTTTGGGAACACCAATGTTGCAGTCAAGAGAATGGGAAGGTTCGATAGCTGCTTTTCTTGAGTTTGGTTGTGCTCGATTAGCTTCGAGTTTGAGCCACTAACGCCGGCCGGTGCATTGGCTATTCATCTTGGCTGCTTTTCGCCGAACAAGACCACACTGAAGGAGTTGGGCTGATTTCACAATTACTTGATTCAAAAAACCTTCTCGCTGCATATTGTTAATCAGGGAAATTATCTGCTTTCAAAAGGTGGGAGACGCGTCTCGCAAAGTTAGAAGCTGTCATGGCATTAGGATCTATCGCGCCACCAATATTTATGTTATAACCCCTGTCGAGGCCAGCAGCAATATACGTCTACATTGCTCAGGTTGACCGGCCACAAAAAAATACTCATTTTATCCGTTCAGGATTCGAAGTCAAGTTCATTGCAGAGAGGTCTGAGTGAATCTCTGATGAAGACTCTCCTCAGTTTGTCCGCATTCGTCTCCGTTCTACCGGCTAGAACCATTTGGCTAAGTTTAAGTAGTATCTCTCTGTCTGTCAAATATACTTTTATTCAGCAGTTCACCTAATAGATAATCAACTAAGTTCATATTTCAACCCGAAGGATATACTAATATCGCTTTAGTGGGACCATAGTACGTAATATAATACACAATCCGCATATTCGTCAAAATGACTTCTCGATTGCTAATAAAACCTGCATTTAAATACGAGTATCAGCTGCTTAGTAAAGCGCCAGCGGGTTAACATGCTCCTTGGCTCAAGAAGCGCTTGCTTAATTTTCGTAATTTTCCTGCAGCCTGTGTTCTTGACTGAGCACGCGACTGGAGCTGTTTCATGAAACGCGGACACGCACAAAAGCTCAATTTCGCGGACAGATAAGTCGCATGGTCGAGGCATGCGAGTTAGCTAAAAATTACTCTCGGTGGAACAATTTTGTAGCCATCGCCGCTTTCCTTAGATGATCAAAACTAATTAGAGTCTATTACCGTTTCTCCGGAGCCCATAGTTTCGGTTTTGAACGAAGTCTCCGAAACGAAAGTTTGCATGAAAAGAACAAAAAATACCGGCAAGTTTATGCGCACCGGTTACACTGAACCGTCTCAGTTCAAATACCCATAAAATTGGGCATTAAACAAAAGAAAATTTGTTAAATTGAATGCGCCACCCATTCAGCCGGCCCGGCCGAGCCGACGCGACCTGGACCCAGTCGCCATGTTTGTTTGGTGGTGGTGCCCCCTATAGGTCGCTGGAGTCGCGAATACGGGAGGTTGCGTTGCTACGGGCCTCCAATAAGGAATCCGGCCAGCCGCGTTTCGATTCGTTGTCTTTCATCGCAGCGGGAGACACGTTGGAAGAGAAATCTCGCCGCATTAATCCGGTGGCCAAATCAACCCGCGCAGCACAGGCCCTTTTTGAAAGTACGCGACATTTATTAGCTGCTCCGTCGATTATCCGAGCCCGCTGTTATTTGGGCACATATACACTGAGCATGTACTGGGCACGAGGTCTCCGTCAGCGTTCGACGAGGAGTAGGTTCCAATCATAGGCTTCCCGCGCCCAAAACATGGATGGATTGATATTGGATGGATCTTCATGCCTATAACCTCTGTAACTGGCGGTAGCTTGCGCCACCTTGCCTAAGCCTAAAAAAACACAAAGACAACAAAAATGGGAACCGCCATTGTTGCTCGATGGGGTACCGAAAAGGGTGGGTCTTAAATGGTCTAATGAACCCCCCGCAAAACCCAAGCAAGCAACATTTGTGGTCGTCATATCTTGGGCATCAAGCGTGTTACTGTATCCAAGTTCCCGACTAACGGTGACGCAGTACTCATGCCAAATACAGGGTCAAAGTACGTGTCCGAACACCGGCGGACTCTAATAACTGGCGCAGCTGCTACTAGATGGCGCGCACTTTCGAGAAGGGAGCTCATTGCGAGCAGTATTGAGAGCCACCGGGTGATCGGGGGGCACCTGTCGGGCATGGGCTGCAGGAGCGGGGGCAGCAGCACTCCCGACAGCGCCCCGTAGAGGAGGTTGTCGCACACTCCGACCAGGTTGATGAGCGCGTTGCTCGACAGCACCGACACCAGGTGCGGCGGGATGCCGTGCCAGAAGTGGCTCAGGTAGTGGGGCACCTGCGAGAGGACGTGCTTCCTGTATACCTCCTCCTCTGGCCGACCCGGAACGCGTCTCCGACTGGTGTTTGACCGAAACCACCTCTACAGTCTACTGCGCCTCACATTAATCCACACACACTCACACACACACCAACACGCCAGTGGCGTCACTAGGGTCAGCGGTACCCGGGGCGGTGGCCCGCGGCTACACCCCCCCCCCCCCCCCCCTCGGCTCGTTGCGTTCACCTCCTTCCCCCCCCCCCCCCCCCGCTTTTCGCCCGCCACATTACCACCCCCCCTCTCCATACACACCCTTCGCCCACCATAACGCCCCCCCCCCCCCCCGGGTCGTTGCGCGCAGCAACCCCCCCACCCCCCTCTCACGGCCTGCCGCGGCACCCCCTGGAGCGCTACACCCCGGGCGGTCCACCCCCCCCCCCCCCCGCACCCCCCTTGTAACGGCACTGACACACACACACAATTTTTTTTTTCGCCGTGCGATTTTATATGGTTGTCAGATGACTACCCAATTAATACTTCGCTGCAGCGTCAAGAATATATTCAATAAAGTCCGAAAGCGCAATCGCTCGAAACCAAAACAGAAACTGAACTGGGGAGGAAGTTGAAATGTAGAGGAGGAGAGAGTTGCCGGAAGTCATGTGGCTACACCCGACCTCCTTTTTTTCTATTTCGTTTCTTTGGCGGTCTGAAGCAGACGAAAAAAGCTAACGTCGCACGTTGCACGACAAAAAACAAAGTTAAGCACTTCGTGTTTGACGTTTACGCGTTTTTTAAGCTTTTACCAATCCGGTGCTCGTAAGACAATCGCTGTTTTCAGCCAAGAGAAGGGGCGACGACTCGGCGACGTCTTCTTCGTGCGAATTAGCTTCGTGGTCGGGCGTGTCGTATGGAATAAATCCTAATTGTTTTTGTCGGCAATATATATCACATTTGAGGCATTCAAAAAGAGGTCCTATGATCGTCGTCCGCCGGAATCGCTTTGTCCGCTTCGTTCAGCCGTCCAACCCGCGACTCCCGGGACATGACGCCATTTTGATAATTACGCAGATAATGCACAGAGTGCTTCCGGTTTTCTGTACAAACTTTTTTATTATCAACATCTTTGAAGATTTCTAGAAGCCACAAAAAAATGGGTATCATAATTTTTCTCTATTTTTAATATTGAGTGTTTGCCTTCGATGACCCACGACTTTGACTATATTAGGTATGTGTGTCAAAGCCACAGGAGAACAGCACTTGACCAGAAAGAAGAAAGTGAGCGCGATTCAAACCGGCCAGTTATCGATCGGCGGTTTTTGGGGTGGAACAAAAGGAATTTTGAGCCGGAAATTGTGTTCTGGGTAGTTGGGCTTTAATATGTCATGTACAAAATAAAAAAAAAAAAACTTGGTGAGCACGAATACCCTGTCTGTATCCCTCCGACCGACTACTATGCAATGAAGCCAAGAAACCAATGCCGAAAGACCACTGTCAGGGGACTCGCCGTCTCTGTTAGTTTGCTGCACAAGCTAAACCGGTCATGCACGAAAAAAAAAAAAGAAAAGTACAGTATCGAACGCATTCGCTGTGTGTAATTGCATTAGGCAGTAACAATAAACGCACAAAGTTAACGAGCACCTTGACGATTGACTTTCGGCGCTTTTCAATTGGCTCCTCCCAATCGTAGTGTTTCCTGTCGTCGAACTGAATGCGAAACGGTCTTTTAAAATAATCTAAGCCTAACTACGCGCTAGAACGTTGACATCATCGCAGTTAGATCAAGCCAAAGGCAGATTGGACACGAGTGATGTGTTAGTGTTCGGTTGCGTCTCGCGTCAAATAATGACGCTCGGCGTCGGGCTCGGGCATAATGAATTAATGTCACCCAGCGAAATGCGCAGCCGCGTGCATACCCGAAGTGGTGCCGCCGCCACCATGCTACTTGAAGCATGGTGGCGGCTGCTTGTGTATAATTTGAAGCATGTGTATAATTTAAAGCATGCGTATAATTCGAAGCGTGTAAATTTGTGATGCATATGTATTTTATGCTTCGTCATGCTTTACCACAAAGGCCTTTGAGCTGTTGGTAAGCATGCGAAAATAAACATTGAAATGAATTGTAGTCATCGCTTTCCGGTTTCCCAGCTGCATAGGGCTGCGGTGGGCGTACATCATCGTACGTCTTATTGTCTGCCTCCTCGTCGTATGCTTCTTCGTCTCTGTGAACGCGTGAACCCACTGCGTTCACGCGAAGGTCCCACTGCGGTCGCGGAAGAAACAACGACGCCACTATTCGAGCACTCCGGCTGCTCAGACGTCTCATTGAACGCGTAAACAAGTGATCATATAGTTCAGTGGCAAAGAACACAAAATTTAGAAATCTTTGGCTCAGTGTAGCACCGCGGAACAGGACCAAACGTGTCGGTGGAAAACTGAGCTTGATAGTGCTCAGGCTTGTGCATAACGTTTAATCGTCAATAAAGAAGAGCTAAATAAACTTTGTCGGCGAGCGACTGTTCTCTAAAAGTCGTTCTGTTCCGGTTGTCAGCCTGTGCAACAGGGTACAGATCAACTGCGGTGAGAAGCCTGTACGCAAAGAAGAAACGACCTACAGAAAGGCCACCCCTGACGCGCCGTAACATCTCGCATCTGTCAAAAAGAAGCGACCATGCCAGACAACTGGAAACTGGGTGGAGACGAGTTTTTATATAGCGTTTGTACTCAGTTTTGTTTTGTTTACGCAAGGTCCGAATGCTAACCGATGTCCGATGGTGGAAGCTTTTGTCTGCCGTCTCGATTGATGTTAATGCAGAATGGATAAGTAATGCCACCCAAAATCGAGTTAAGGCATAATAGACATAACAAAATAGAGTTGTGGCATAACGTTTGCTACGTTTTTGGTGGTAAGTGTTGCATTTCTAGATTGCATTATGTAGTGATCTCACGTTTTGATAGAAAAAAAAAATTAAGACCGCTTTCAAGAAAGTCGTTTTATCTCAAGTGACACATAGCGGTAAACGCTGGTCCTTTTTTAGTGAATGTTCTGATCTTTTGAAGCACACTTGTGCTCGAAACATGTCGTCGCAATAGCGGTTACAACTACCAAAATGCATTGAGCAAAAAGTGTATTAAACAGGGCCGCCGCAAGCCAGTGCAGATAAACCAACGGGTGGACCATCTACGGAGCGAGTGCTGAGGGAGACTCCAACGTGCGGAATACTTCGGCAATCCCTTCTATGTCTCCTGCCCTGTAATCTTACACTCTTTAACTAACGTGCAATGGGTTGAATATGAATTATGAAGCAGATCGCCAAACAAATACCTTTCATAGTCGCACTTTTCGGGGCTGCTTTCTTCGGGGAGACATAGAATTCGATTTTCTTTTGCCTGGTGCTGTTATTGTAGCACCCTGGCACATAACAGGTGAAACCACCCATCGAAAACCACGAGTAAACACTTGAATAAAAGTCTCGTGATAACCCGGAAATTTCCAAACGCCGTACAACGAGCATTGGTGCGGCCGGAGGGCTAGGGAGAACTACAGGTACCAGAATGCACCGTGGCAGCGTTGGCGTCGCGCAACGTCAATTTAGATCGGTCTATTGCTGAGTTGAAGCGAACCGACTATGATGGCGTTCTACGAAGGAAGAGGAGGATGTTCTCAGACTGATTATTGTAGATGGTGTGGGTCATGTCTCCCGACCTTCTGTACTGGCGGTAACGCGTTGCATTTTTTGGTAACGTTGATAACGTACTTCGGTAACGTGATAACAGAGAACAAACTTATCTACAGTAACAGCTAATGTCGTTAATTAGTCACTACGTCTTCTTTCGAAAAAACAAATACCGTACAATATTTTGTTTCTAGGCGCCAATTTATATACATTTCTGCACCTATCCCAAATCTTTTCAAAATCAGAACCGTAAAAAAAAATATAAGGTAATTATGTTAATGTTATGCATGGACATAATGACTTTTGATATATGGCACTCATGCATACGGGTAACATAAAAACTCTAAGGCGGAGTAATCCGTAAATTTAAAAAACGCAAAGGTAACCTCGGCTACTTTTTATCTGTAACGGTAAATCGTTACTTTTATTTTGATGTAACGCAGATCGGCAACGTGTTCTTCTCATTCGAAAGTAGCAAGTAACCTATTTCGGTATTCTTTTCGGTACCGCCTACAACACTGCTGTCCTTTAACTGTTGCCTGACTACGCTATCCCTAAATCTCACCGAAGACGCGGCATCGCACCTATCATGTGTTTCCTTCTTTTTCCTTTGAAACCGTTGTTTTGGTTCATGATTTTAGTCGGCCTAGAAAAAAATGAAAGCCGTTTACAATTCCCTGTAACGCCGGTTAGAGCGCAGCTCTTGAGGAGGAAGATGGAAGCGTACTGAGGGATAGGTGACTCCTTAAGGTCACGTGACCTCAAGGGGGTCACGTGACTTCAGGGGGTCACGTGACCTCCGGGGGTCACGTGACCTCAGGGGCTCACGTGACCTTTGGGGGTCACGTGACCTCGGGGGTCACGTGACCTGAAGGGTCACATGACCTTAGGGGGTCACGTGATCCCCAGTAGTCACGTGACTTCAGGGGGTCACGTCACCTTAGGGGGTCACGTGACCTCAAGGAGTCAGGTGACCTAAGGGGGTCACGTGACTTCTGGGGGTCACGTGACCTAGGGGGGTCACGTGACCTCGGGGGTCACGTGACCTAGGAGTGTCACGTGACCTGGGTGGGTCACGTGACCTCGGGGGGGGGGGGTCACGTGACCTCGGGGTTACGCCAACGGCGACGCCGACGCCGCTCAAGCCGGAAACGGGCCCCTAAGAGCTGCGCTCTAAAAACCGTCATGTCGAAATATCGCTCTCCCTTCTCTTGGCCCATCATTTTCCAATCTTCCCGCTACTAATAGACTAACAATGGTCAGCAGAATCCCACGTCTCCGATTTATAAAAGCCTGCGATACTAATTCCCATTCTTTTATCGTTAGCTCAAATGCATCATTAGGTCCCGTTATTTTTCTTATTTATATAAAGGACCTTTCAACCTGTTAGTATTTTTGGACTAACGGTGAGACATCGCGAAATTAACAGTGACTACAATTATTTTTCCTCCATTTTGTTTATAGGCGTGTTCCTGAGTGGTATGATTTGATAAATATTATATAAAAAGCCAATAGAGTAGCTATTATATTTGTGATTCAGATTTCCCACTATGCGGTTTCTTTCATATTTTAATATCATAGCAAACAGGTTTTGAAGTCGTGCATCGTTCAAGTATCTCTCTATGCACGCATCTTGTGACCTGTTTTGGGTACTTCCCATCGAGTAGGCCCTAGTAAACTATATAGTCAAAAGATCAGTTATGAACAGAGAGATCTTTCTCAATTTCCCAGTCGAGTAAACTTACATTGTATTCAAAAAAGCATAAAGAAAATGGCATACGCAGCAAATGAGAAAATGTGCAAACCTTCTTTTATTTTTGGAATATCACAGCTCTACTTTATTAAGTAAACGCGATAAAAGCGAGTAAACTATAATAGTGAGTTTTAGTATTGAGTATGCCAACGAACTCACGTACTGTGCGTCTGCGTCAGCGTCGCATGTTCTATACCGCGCGTGCGCGGAGCCCAAATTACGGTTGGCGCTTGGCGACGACGTTCACGCTCAACGTAGAGCACGCAACAGTAACACAAACGGAGAGTGCTTGTGTCTGTTCTAACACACACTATAAAAAATCTCTGTTATCACTTATTTCGCACCACAGAAAAAAGGTTTAGCCTGTGCCCTGTTTTACAAGACATGCAAAAGCTACTGAGTCACAGTTTAAGAAACGCAAGCTGTGGCTTATGATCCCACCTCCTGCATTGCGATTGGTTCTTTGACGTTCTGATCACCTAACCCCGCAATCTGATTGGCTGTGGAGCGATCATAAGATTATCGCGACTCGCCAAACCTTTATTGCCTAGACCGCCAGTGACTATAACAAAATCATTTTACGTTTCAGTAGAGATAAAGTTGGCACTTCGTCATATCACACAAACATTATTCACGAGTCTTCGGATTCCCAACGCTAAGGAAAAACGATTCTCGGGAATGCGCTTCTACAGACGTTGTTCTTGACAAAGGGCATGAGACGCCGTCGTAACGCCTTCATAACAGGGGCTCTCATAACGTTCGACTTGTTCGGGGCAAAAACCAAACAAGAGAATTGCCAAGATTTGCGTGGCGATACAAGCCCGTTTTCTTTTTTTTTTTTTTTTTTTTTTTTTAGAATATTGTTATGTTCAAAATGTTTATCTCCCAATGTCCAATGATTTGGTGAAGGTCTCCGTCCGCTAGCTTTCGCGACTGCTCATGCCGGTGAAAAACCAGGGCTGGAAGGGACCTGCAACGGAAATGATGCCGCTTTGCCAATCCGACCATGACGACTTTCGTGGTCAACTGAAGGATCATGCGCTCCAAATTCGCCTGTTGCTCTCGGCTAAAAAGTGGCATGACGTCGCCAGAAAAAAAAAAAAAAAAACAGAAAAAAAACAGGCATTTTTGTTAGCGTTTGCGAGACGCGACCATTTAATGCTGAAGTGAGGCGGTGTCCTAGCGTTTCATCAAGCACAATCCACGTACGCAAACTAGCGCCCAGCAGCGTCTCTTAGCGTCTCCAAACGGGCACTACACAGAGCGTCTGAAAGGATAAAACGCGATGCACAAAGTAAACACAAGCTAAAAATATCCAAATTTCCTGGTTAGGTTCACTGCTCTAAGCTTGAGAGCTCCAGGTAGGCCATTACCATGGGCTTACCAACCGAAGGGGGGAGAGAGGGGGGAAGGGGGGGAGGGGGGGCAAGGCATGTGTTTTGCCCTTTCTGAAACAGCCGCCACTGGGCAGGGCAAATAGTGGCCGGCGGCACCTAAGGGATACCAAGGGCACCACTCCCCGACGTCCCCCCCCCCCCCCCCCCTCCCCATTCAAAAACAAGTTAATACGCCACTGGCCATTACGCCAGTCGAAGAAAGAAAGCGAACCATAGGCTCGTTTGATTTACTTGCTTTAAAAGTGAAGACAGCCGTCGTTCGGGAAGGTGATGACTAGCGCTACGGGGCTGGAATAGTGTGTTCCTCAGAGATTGGGGCCAAACAGTAGAGAAAAATTATTCTGGAAGCTGCTGACTATGGGTTACAATAGATCACCAAGAGTCTCGTGAAGCGAACCATGGAAGTGCGTTTGCTCCGCCACAACACACAAATGGCGCACGCGGCAGCTGTAGGCTATGAAATTCTGCCTCTGTCCCTGTATTCATCCGCCCCGCCAGGACGTAGGGACTTCTGGCTTCTTTCTCCCATACAAAAACCCACAAGGTGGCACGCGTTTCCTGGAAAATGACGACGTGATGGTGGAGGTAGAACACCTCGGGGCCAAAATAACAACTTCTACAGTTAGGGCATCCACCAGGTCGTCAATCGGTGAGAGGCAAAGTGTCACGTAGTGCGATTTATATGCAAAAATCAATTAACCCAACCACCGACGCTCGTGATCGCACATTTATTTCTTTGTAGTAACCACGCGAACTTTACGAGCGGGGCGCTCGTAAACTTCGCGTGGCAACCTTTCTGATCGTCCTAGCTAACCTATTTATAATCACACGAGCAAAAAAAGAAAAAAAGGACATGGTATGCTTAGAAATCTTAGAATTGTTATTTTTTAGAAATGTCCTTTAAGACGTTGATGGATAAAACAACAAAACCTTTGATCGACTAATATATATCGACATAGGACCAGAATATTAAGTGTTAGCACGTTAGTAGAGAAGTTACAAAGATACCTAAATATTAAACTCAAGGACGGACTTCAGAACTCACATTGCATGTGATACCCGGCGTCTCGAATCTTCTATCCTCCATAAAAAGTTTTAAACAAAACCAATGTTTCATTTGCGACGGTGGAAAATCTTCTACAGCCCTGTTCCCGAGCGCTGTTTGGACGTATAAAAGATCGTCTATATAAACCAAAAAACAGAGTGCATTGATTGAACCTCTTCACATAGGTGTCGTTGGATGGTGATCTATTACGCTCAAATTTTATGAGTGTAGGCGCTATGGTCTGAAAGGACCAAAGCAACGCACAACGAAAACACAACCTAAAAACATCCGATTTGGCTTGCCAGGGCGCTTCTCAGAACCTGAGTCTGACGCCGGCATTTTGAGCTACGGTGTTCGTCTTTTGCGGTCGGTATTCGGCGTTCGGCGTTCGCGTTCAAACAGTTTATCGAAAGAGAAAAAATATTTCATACGTGCGCATCATTACATAGAAAAGGATGAAGTTTGCAAGAAAATGACCTGCTATAACCACACACACACACACAAAAAGAAACGCTCAATGTCCACTCTAAACACCGAAGAATGCCACAGAAGCATATTTTGTGTATAGCGACTTCATCCGTAAAATCAAGAAAAACAATATTTATGAAAATGGCTTGCGGTCTGACAAGCTCAAACCAAGGAAGTCCCCTGAACGGCTGTACTAACCGAAGTTCCCTCCAACCTCCAACCCGAGATGGCGAAATTACTTTCCAAAAGTAATTAAATTACATTACTAATTACTTTTGTGAAAACTGCAAAAAGTAGTTAAATTACATTCCAAATTATCGATGAATAAAGGTAATTACATTACATTACAACTACTCTCTAAAATTAATAAAATTACTTTGACATCACTTTTGTAAACCTTGAGGCAGTAATTCGCGCTCAATTTATTTACCGTATACACCAACACAGTGTTTACAAAACAAGCCCTCGTTTGCCCACACAGCGCGTGTGCAGGAACCAGATCCGGGAGAAGTGAGGCGCTGCGCATGCGCAGTGCTGACAGCAGCGCAACCGCACTGATGTCACGTCAAAGAGCTAAGTTGGTCTACATGTACAACAACTCAAAGCTTCCTGTTTACACCGCAACAACCTTAAGTGCCACAAAGTAAACCATACTGAACAGTGGTTTTGCTGGGGCACACGACATAAGTGTTAAACATGATGAATACCTTTTTAGAAGTGACTCAGAAAGGCAGTCGACTCACCGGGTTCGCTGTTCATTCAACGGGGAGGGTTCTTACTAAAAGGGTGATACGTTTCCGTCTCCCTGATTTTGAAGTTGTAGTCCGCGTCAGTCTGTTAAGTCGGCCAATGGCAGCTCGTTCTGACAAAGAGTCGTCACGTGAAACGTTTCCCTTCCGCCTCGGACGCAATCTAGTTCTATTCTCCCGAGAGCACTATATTCGGCGATAAGTTTTTATGGCAACGCAATGGAGAGGAGAAGAACCCACGCACAGCTTTATTCAGAGCTCAAAAATGGGAGAGGGAACGCGTGCCTGTACTCTCCACTGCATTGCCAAGAAAAGTTGTTGAGTGTGGTTGACCTATTCTCGGTCATTCCTATCAAGGAGCATTTTTTCAAAACACCCAAAGAGTCCACGTTTTTGCGCATTGTCACACAAAGGGCCCGGGTAATTGCTAAGCAGAAGCATCGCCAGTTGAGTAATGGCGCGAGCTTCCTAAATTGTGTAGTTTCCCAATAAACGGGGGGCAATATCTCCCTGTAGGCTTATTCACGAAGAAACTTCGCAAGGGAAGGCAGCGAGGCATACCGCGAGCCACACCTGTTTTGTTCGAGGACGCACAAAACGTTCTGGTGCTTTGACATGGCATTTGTAATTAACTATTTATTCCGGTCGTGTGTTGTTCACGATGGTCGAAGCTTACTGCTTGACCTTGCTTGACGAAAGTACAAGGCTGGGGATCTGTTTGTCGTGTCCTCTCAGGTTTTTAAATTATGTTTAACTTATTCGTGATGTGCCCGTCGCCTTGTAGCCTATGAGCCGTTCACCCCTAAGCTGACGTGCTGTAAGCTTAGGGAATGAACGGTGGAATCTACGCGTTTGTTGGAGCAGTCACACGTCTATCATTCGCCATGTAACCACGCCCTCGTTCTACCACGCGCTTAGAAAGGGACAGGTCACGTGATCAGAAAAAGAGTTTCATTGGTTCTGGTTAGTTTGCAGCTCCCACAGCACTGTCAGCTTAGGGATGAAAGAAATATTGTATCGTCGCGATGACGCGACGCCGTGAATCTGTCGCGCCTGGAGTTCGTAAGCCGTTGCCTTTTAGCGATGTCTACAAGCTTTTCTCCTTCGCCTTTCCAGCCCTCCTTTGTGCGTCTGTCCAGCTCTTCGTACAAGACTTTGCGCTCAGGTGGCCGTCGATTATTTTTTTTTGAAGCTTTTTCACAACATTTCACAATGGAAAATAATTTTTTTCTTCTTTCTCAAAGCTTGCAAACGAATTTTCTAATTTAGGGCAAAAGTAATTTCATAAGTAATAAGTAATTTTCTCGAAATTACTGTCTGAAAGTAATTAATTACATTTCTAAATTACTAGCCTAGAGAATTAATTTATTATATTACTCATTACTCCAAAAAGTAATTTTATTACTGTAAATTCATTACAGTAATGTCATTACTGCCATCTCTGCCCCCAACCCTTTCAGCTTCTGAAGATGCTTCTCCTCAATAAACCTGTGATTGCTGTGAGGTCTGCTTCTACAAAGGATGGCGTTGTCCGTGATGACATGAGATGCCGTAACTCATCCATACAAACAATTGGTACTTTAGCGATAATTTTTTTTTCAAACCTTCATTGGGAATTTATTTACGTAACATGAGAAAAATTCAACAGAGAAGGCTTAGGTATAAACATAACTTTAATAATTTAGAGATAACACTTGCTCGAGGTGCCTGGGTGAACTACAAACCGGAAAGATTATACCGCTGTGCCTGTGTTGAAACTTTTTAAGTCTTTTTTGTGGCCAGATTTTCGTCTTACTGAAGTATAACACACGTTAATGTTTCGAAGGATACTTTTGGTCAGGGCTACTGGCAGACTGGAGTTAGAGTACACATGAGAGCCTGCGAGTTGCCGGAATGCACGTCTTTCTCATAATTCAACGCCTGTAGTTTCACTTGCTATCGTAGATTCTGCATCAACACGGTAGTCTAGTGCAAGTACAATACAGAATCACGGTTTGGCAGCCACAGATATATCCTTTAGGAGTGCCGCCGGCATACCCGGTAAGATTGCCAACCACACGACCTAGCGCATTGCTTTCACGGGCAAAAGCAAACACGCCATGGAAATATACCGACCGAGACGCTGATTGTCAGAAATACACGTGGAGGCATGTCTTTTTATAAGTATTTTGAACCACGTGGACACGTATATTATTTATTAGTGCTCGGTTTTATTTCATTACGCACGCAAAGACAAACGCGGTTCTGCCATTCGCAACACCAGTGACAGAATAAGAACGGCAAGAAGGAGTTTCAGTTGTATAGCCTGCTTTCTACCTTCGATGATGCGTTGGCGCTGTGCGGGCCTTGAGCCTGCTCGCGAAGCCAAAGCACGACTGAAGGCAACGGGCGCGTGCTGGAGGCTGAACACTCGAAAGAGACACCCTGCCGTTCTCACTCTGTCAGTGACAGTAGGGGCTGCTTTCTTGCTACGAGGAAAGCCGGTAGCAAATTGCCGGTAGCCCGTACGCCTACGGCAGTGGCGCGCATAAGTATCAACAACCCCGCACCCGGACCATACCGGTATTGTACCGGAATCGTATCCCGAATTTGATACGCCTCTCCAGTTCCTCTTTCATTGAAAGGTCAACTTTCGCCAGCGCCTCGTGCCAGCGTAAATAATCGAACAAACAGGGAAGCGTTTTAAATTGACCGAATGTATTTACCTCTTCCAAGCTTGCTCTCAGGACGGTGTCTAAGACCCGCTGGCAGTGGGTTCGGTACATGGTCAAGAAGGTGTCCATCTGGAAATGAAATCCGGATCAAAAGTGCACCAAACTTTAAGTGTTTCTTTCGTCTAATTATCTAAACGACATTGCACTCTTAACCTGGCGCCGGTTATTATAACTCGTTCACACTTGGGGATCCGCGGCCCGATCCGCGCGGAATCCTACGGAATTCTCGGCCGCCAGAGCAATTCGTCCGGCACCGATTTTTTCCCAAGCGGAACCGTTTTTTGGGCTGCCGCAGAGATTTAGCACGCGAAGAGGAAATGGCGTTTGCGTACGTCACATCCTGGCCGAGTCGCCCGAGTTGTGGGAGCTACCAAGTTGCGTAAATTGTGCCGTATCGCTGGCACCGATTTGTCGGCAAAAATACTCATAGACACTAAAAAATTATTCGACAATCTTCAACAAGAGAAATCTGGGCAACAAAGACATTGCCCACAAAGAGCATGTGTGAACTAAAATTAGCACGAGTGGTACGTACACACGTTGCCTCCGTTTGGTCGCTGCTTTATCATTCCATTCTTGGACAGTCGAGAAAATGTAGGACAATTTCTCGGCACTGTGGTCCGGTAGCTATGTTATATCGCGTAGCAGCGAAGTTTTGGCTGCGAGAGGAAGCCTGTGAGAACAGCAGTTTTTCGGACACGGCACGAGCCAGGAGTTGTCTACTCTGGAAGAAGAGAGGGGGGAAAGGGAAGGGGAAGGGGGGAGAGGGAAGGGGAGGGGGGGGGGAGAGGGAAGGGGAGGGGGGGAGAGAAGGGGGGGTCGCGCGGCGGGCAGCTACAAACGTGAACGGCGCTGTCTTTTTTTCCGCCAAATGAACTCGGTCGGAGGCAACAGAGCTTCCCGCAAGTGTGAATGAAGCTTTGGGGCGGGCTCTAGCTGCGAAAAGTTTGATCCAACTACTGCGTGTACACTGATTCCTCGAACCTACTTTAGTCGTTGCAAACTTTTTCTTCCTCACGTTGCGAGAAACGCTTGTAGTAATACCTGCCCTCGCAACAACCTTGCAATTCGTATTGCAAGCGTGTCGTCATAAACCACAAGACCCCGATTGAGCCGCTGTAAATACCAAATACATCACAAAAAATACTCTTACTCGGCGAAGTTGAATGGCCTTGAGGTGGACGTGTTTTGGGCAGTTTGAACGGCTTGACGCGCGCGAATCCTCGGTGATTTTTTTTTTTTTAATTGGAACAAGTGATTCCCGCTATCTCTCGCCGTGGACCGCCTTCGAGACAGTGGAGGCGGTCGTCTCTGCTGTCTTTGCAAATCCGGTGTCCCGGTCGGTGAGCCTTCTCTCTCTGGCGACAGCACGAATGCGCGACAACATGAACGGTGCAATGCACGTGCATTTTCTCCGACCCGGGCTGTCCATACCTCTAGGGGGTATTTGGCGATCTAGGCGCGCTACTGTCTCATGCAAATATTTATTTATTTATTTATTTATTTATTTATTTATTTATTTATTTATTTTACCCTCAGGGCACAAAGGCATTACAGAGGGGAGTGGGGAATAAAAGCAATAAGAATACACAAGGAACAATGAACAAAATCTCAAACAATAGGGAACATGAGGTTGGTAATAGAATTACAAAAAAGAGCGTGGTCAGCCATTGATGTGAGAGATGCGGGTAAGCGGGGTGTGGAATCTATACTGCTGGTGAACTATTTGATTTTCGTTTCCGTCGCCTACTAGCAGCTCGTATTTCAAATGCGGCCCATCAACCACGTCACTTCGGACTAGCAGTTGACAACACTCTCAAATATAGTCACACTAAAGCTGCAGTCATACTGATGTATACATCCTACAAAAGACACGGTGTTGGGTTCAGACAGGATGACACAATTGTCTGTGCACACGCATTAGACTTGTCTGAATCCTGCTTGCTTATACATTTGTACCTGCTGCGTATGTTGGAAGACATTTTGTACGCCTAATGTAACAGGACCTCCATACAAGGAAAAAACAAGCCTCGGACACTGTTTGCAGAATTTGTTTTTTTTCTAGGGTGCATTAGCCGTCTGACCGCTGCTTACCACCGTGGGAGCAGCGTGAGACGGCGGTCCGCTCACCTTGTCGGCGTCGGCCTCCTTGGGCAGCACCATGTCCCTCACGCAGGGAAACTCCGGCAGCACCGCGCTGATGCGGACACGGGGTGGCACGGCCGAAAAAGTAGATCCCTGCGCAGCAACACCAACACTCTCCTCAAAAGCCGTGCACGCCTCGAGGTTTCCCTTCGAGAAAATATCTATTTACGTCGTCTGATCAAATAACTTCGAATAGTTTTGTAACGTAGAAAGAACAGGACAACACGACGATGCACGCGCAGCATGTCAGACGCAACGACCTTCGTATAGCAATATGCCAAAGGGCGTCGTTCTGTGATCGTTGGCAGCTACGCTGCGCGAGTGTTTGTGACAACGTGCACGAGCGGTCGAAAGTGTTCGAACCCACATCTTCTATTTCAGCATGTACAGCAAACCAGAGCGAAGAAAAAACATTAAGAGACCCTTTTCAAAAGTGCGTGCCATCTAGTAGCCGCTGCGCAATTATCCTATAGTATACCATTGTTAGGGTACATATACTCTAAACATGTACGCGACATAAACCGAGGGAGAGGAGGAGACGAGAGGGGACGAGAGAACGTCGAGGTCTGGTTCGACTGGGTATAGTGGGTAGACCTCAAGCTAGCCGCCTCTGCCTCCAATGCACTCGTCGAACGCGTTGGAATGCGAAAGCCGGACGCCGGCGTTCTGCGTTCAACCGTGTTCGGCGTGTGCAATGGAGGGAAAGGCAGCTAGCTTGAGGTCTATCCACTATACCCAGTCGAACCAGACCTCGACGTTCTCTCGTCCCCTCTCGTCTCCTCCTCTCCCTCGGTTTCTCGGCTCATTGGACCCGAAGGTCGCGTCAGCATTCGGCGAGTATTCGGATCTAATCACACGCTTCGTGCCCCCCAAAAAATGGCATCTTCCAATGTTGCTTGATGGAGTTCTAAAAAGGGTTTATTCTGCGTCAAATTCGGCATATTAAGAACAAAGATGTTTGAAATTATTCGGCATGCTATGACGAGTTTTCAATCCTGCATTGTCAATCACGCAAAATGGTTACGAAAAAAAAAAACGAAATAATTTAACAAGAACGCGTGTTCATATTTGAGCATTAGTGATTACGAAATAAACCTCCAGTAAACGTGTTTCTTTCGGCAAGGTTTCGGCATGGGGGCGCGAGGGCGCCCGCATGAGGTGACTATTTAATTCTGAAATCGAGCAAAAAGCGCCACTGCGGAGTTGGATCATGTCCGAGCCACGGTCGTTTACGAGTGTGTGTCAGCATCTGCATAGGCGCAACGTACCATTATTTGATGGGAAGAGATTAGTCGTAATAGGTATGCCTTTTGAAGCATCACAAAACCCCGAGACTGGGGGTGAAAACGACGCACACACTAAGGAAATATCTGTCGCGTATGTGTTGGTGTATGAGTCGTTTTTACCTGCCGTCCTGGGGGTACCGTCATGCTTAATATTCACCAGCTTGTTTGCCCGCTTAAATGCAATTCACAAGCCTATTTACCTAAATGTGTTCATTAACTTTTTAATTATTGGTTTTATTAGTCATGTTGCCATTGTTGCATTCGCGGCAGTTACTATTAGAAGCCAAACCAATTTTAAAAACTTGCAAAAATAAAATAAGCTTTTTTTTATATATATTCATCGATAAATATTCGCGTTTTCTCGCCTGTTTTAATACTGAGCACAGAAATAACACCCAAAAGCCCTGCCCACGATGACGCTCAAAGTAAGTAGTTGTTTCAATCACGCGGTCACAATCTCGGCAGTTAGTCATCGACGTTACTACACCCTAAAAGAAGTATGTGCGTCTCCTTTGCCGCACAACACTCGGAGAGCCAATCAGCTCAACTTACGGAGGCAGCTCAGCGAATGACGATGCCGAAACATATGTTTAGACCAAAAACGCAGACTGAGTTGTGACATTAAGCAATGCAAGCGTGACGTTTTGCATTGCTTAATGTCACAGCTCAGACTGCGTTTTTTTAGTCTAAACATATGTTTCGGCATCGTCATTCGCTAAGCTGCCTCTGCAGGTTGAGCTGATTGGCTCTCCGAGTGTTGTGCGGCAAAGGAGACTCACGGGCTTTTTTAGAGTGTTTATTTTGTTTCAGCTTAAATCCAGATAAAGCCGATACTACGAGCTAAATGTATCAATCAAGCAGCATCGAAAAATCGCAATTCACTGGGAATTATTTGTTTATTATTGGTTCAGTGATGATAGAACATGTGGAACATCATAATCGTGCGTCTATGACGCTGTCTGCTTGGTCCCATCAGCTGGTAGCAGCGTTACTAATGGTACGTGTACACTTGCGGATCCGGTAGCGAATCCACCCAACTTTTGCCGCTGGGGCGAAACGCTGGGAGGAAAACGCGGCGGCGAGACGCACAGGTCCAGGACGTATTTCTGCCGCCGACCGAGGCGTTTCGCTGACCGGAAGTGACATTTTTGCGCAGCTCGACGCTGCCTTCGTCACGAATACGCGTTCTTCCTCTTTGTCTTTGGAAATGGTGTCCACGGCATCGAAGACATTTAGAGTCGCTGGCATGGCGAAGCGTCGATCGCATACGAGCGAAGACGAGGAAGGAGGCAGCTTGCTTGCCCCGTCATTTCGCGGTCTCGCAAGCATGGACGAACCCGCCACCACTGACATCGACGCTGCCTTTTGGCCATCGCTGCTCCTCTTTCTCTATCGCAAGCAGGGAAGACGAGAGAAGAATCATCGCAATTTCCTCTGCTTCCTCTACGTATTCATTCATCAGATTCGCGCTGTATTTTTTTTTTTCGTTTGACATGCAGCGTCAACGTGAAGCTCACGCCTACTTATCGAGCCAAAAAATTACACCATCTTCCAAAGGGGAACCATGGGGTGATGCGGAGCATCGTTCCATCACTCTTCATCGGAAGAACGGAGGGAAGTGGAGTCAACAGCGGTGAACTGAACGCGCGTAGAATTGGTTTGCTCTTTATACAGCCTTGATGGAGATGCGCCTCAACGGGTAGTCGGTCTCTTAGCTGTAGATGAGAAATTTAGCCAGTCAGTACAACCGCTAACCTGGGATTCTTAACGTGCATCACGCAGTAGTCATCACACGAACGCGTGCCGGTACGAAACTCATCCAGATCGAAACGGGCGGGGGTGGCGGGGACTCGAACCCAGGAGGTTCCCAGCGCAAGCTTTCGCTCCACGCCCCGAGGTGAGACGCGTTAGCCCACTCGGCCACTTCCTTCCCTTGAACGCTCGCAGCGCGCTACCGCTGCTTATATTCACACTTGAAGGAGAGGAAACTAGAGGAGGAGAGTTGCGCCTGCGCGCGCGGTGTGAGTAGAAGCGAACGCACGCGAAGTGCACGCAGCTGGTAGCTGCGTGGACTTCGCGCAGCTGTTGGAGAGAGAGAGAACGCACGCGCAACTGTTGGAGAGAGGGACGCAGCTGGTAGCTGCGTGCACTTCGCGCAGCTGTTGGAGAGAGAGAGAAGGCACGCGCAGCGAGGAGAGTTGCGCATGCGTAGTGTGAGTGCGGACTACGACGCCGCGGGACATAGCCCGAGCAAGAGATGCTCCGCATCTAAAAACAGCGAGACTGGGGAGCAGCAACGCCCGGGAGAGACAGCCGAGGTGGGAACTCTCGCGCCTTCTCGTCATATTTGTCGAGATGTTATGAGAACAGCTGCCGCAGCCGGCGCCGCCGCCACCGCCGGAAGGAAATAGATGTAAATGCAACCCGCTCGTCACCGTCGCCGCCGGGAGCGGATCCGCTCCCGCGGCAGCGGATTTCTTCTCAGGTGTAAACGTACCATAAAACACTCAGCTGAGAAACTCACACTTGAAACCCAAACCGCTCGTGTCCACCGAGATCAAACTAAATCAGAGCCGTTTATTGAGAGAGTTTGGCCATACGCTGGTTTGAATAGGCGACCATCTCAGGGCCAACCACAGGCCGCGAAACAGCCCCTAGCGGTGGTCGTGTGATCTAAATATGGGGCACGACTAATTTGAGCCGTTTTAGCGTCGCTAGAGTGAAATGTTTAGCTCTCGGTGACTGAAAACTTTGTGCATGTGAGGTTTTAGTCACGCCAACATTCAAGTGTAGAATAAACGAACGTGAGCTCCAATTCAGGGCCGACTTGCTAGAAACAGCGTCTCAGCTGAGACGGGGAAAGAAAGCATTGCCAAAGCCAGCGCACGAGCCGAGCTGGACTCCGCGTCTCAAGACGCTCGCGCGCCCCAGCCTTTGCACTGTTTTCTTTCAGCCAGTTTCAGGACACTATTCTAGCAGTGCAGACAAAGGCATGGGCACGAGCGCGTGGCTTTGGAAAGTGCCTCCTATGCACGAGTTCTCGTACAAACAAAAGCGTTTTGCTGAGCTAGGCTCACGCGCCTGTGCCTTTGTCTTCACATTTGTGAGATGGAGTTATACGCTTTTATTTCACGCTTTAAATGTCGTTTGCAATATTGTGACGTCGCGGTCTCCTGATTGGTTGACGCTGTGTCACAAATTTAGTTTACGCTCCAAGCGTGGGGGGAATATTCGGCGCTGGCGGCGGCCTTTGCTCCGCCTATTGGCCAAACTCTCCCAATACACGGCTCTGAACTAAATACGATAAGAGCGCCACCCTTTGGCAACTAGTCAAAACATAAATGTTCATATATATAGCTACTGACAAATGGCACCGCGAGATGGCGCCACCGTCCCTTGCACGACTCAACCTGAACCGATAGATGCAGACGTGCAGTTCCCGGAGTGGCCGCTGCAGGAGAAATGGCGGCGCTGCGATCGCCATTAGTTCGGCTCTCGAGTACGGATCGAAGTCACATTTTCAAAGCAGGCTCCATGGCAGTTTCCGAACTCAGTTTCAAGTAACGTTGGCTGGCAGCGTCGGCTGCGCCTGGCCTTAAGATAAAACAAACTATCGATTACCTCGTTTGCGGAACTCCCGGGGGGGGGGGGGGGGGGAGGGGGGGAGGGGGGGGCGGGAGAGAAAGTTCCGCCCCCCCCCCCCTCACTTCCTTCAGTCCGCCTCCCGTCGTTTGAAGCGCGATCTAAATTTTCCTTTCAAAACTGCGTGCTCCATAGAGTACGGTAAAATGTCATCTAGAGGCTTTGCTTCGAAGTATGAGCATTGCATAGAATACACTTCAGTTACCATAGCAGCTATCCCCCCGAAACAGGGGGATTAGAAGGGGGGGGGGGGGGGGGATACTTCCCGTGCAAGCAGAGTCTGTGGGCGCCTTTGCAATTAAGCTAATTTAGTAACGTTGATCGGTCGGCGAATCTATCAAGGACGCTGCCGAAATAGTGGCAACGTGATTCAACGACTATGTCACTCTTTTCCGCGTCATCAGGGGCGGGACTTGGGGCACTCATTTTGAGCGAAATTTATAAGTATTTTTTTTCTCTGAATATCAATAAACCCCCAAAAATTAGTCCTCGAGCTGACTTTACAAAGATCTGGAAAAACCGAATAACCTCGAATTGGAGCTGCCCTTGAATAATCAAAACCGATGTTTTACGGGAAGACAATATTTATATACAGCTTTATTTTGTGCAGACTCGGAACACAACCTTAACTACACCGTGGCTTGTTCTTTCTTCCGAAGCCCTTTCCTTGATCCCATTTTTTATTGGTAAGGTTACGTTTTGTTATGGGAGTGCGGGTCACGCATGTGTTCTCTGAAGATTGGGGTATCCCCTACCCGCGACCAATTTCCTTCACCATGAGCCCCGATAAACCCCGATTTTCGGTTCGACACTGACGAGTGATACCAAAAAAGCTCCAAGTGAACAAAAGTTAAGGGCACAAACGAGCTGGTGGTGGTTAAACATTTCGAAAAAAAAACCCGAGACTGGGACAATAAGGGACGGACAAACACAAAGTCTCAAACACAGCTGCTCAAACACAGCTGTGTTTGAGACTTTGTATTTGTCCGTCCCTTATTGTCCCAGTCTCGGTTTTTTTTTTTAATGCTAAACTCCAAGTCTCTGGAGAAAGATATACCATAAAAAAAAAACCCGAATTCAAAAAAAAAAAAAATAAATAAACTCCCGAAAACACGGACCCCTGTTCATCGGGCCAATCGGCGTGTTTTTTTGGTTCATATTTATTCTTAAAAAATGGTGAATTTTAAACACTTATTTGGTACGAACGTGAAAACGGTCATTATCACGTAAAAGAGTAATAAAAAATAAAGAATTCAAATTCTTTCACAATTTGTATACACCCTTACAACGCGTCACGCGTATCACATGGCGAATGTACTTGCAAACCACGGAGAGGTGTTTCTTTTTTGTGCCCCGACGCAGCTTTTTTTCCAATTAAGAGATTAACTCATCACTCAAAATTCGCACAAAAGTGGCTTTCCTCTTTGTAACTAACCTGAATTTGACAGCAGTGCGTGAGATAAAGTATAGTCACCCCCAGGTAGCACAGGTTTTGAGGCAATATTTGGATTTGGTTTGAAAATTTAAGGCTTTACAAAGCCCAAACAAGTCAAGGCAGAGCCAAACTTTACCTTTTTTGGCTAGAGTCCGGGTACCAAAGCCCGGGTACCATAAAGACCTAGCAATGTTGCGCTTTAAAGACAAGATGAAGCCTGTCATTATCATAAGGCATTTATTCATCAACTAACGTGAAGTGGAAAATGCCAAAGACAGAACTTAAGACCAAATGAAAAATTTACCTAACCACTAATATATACAAAATATAGAGAGGCCACAAGAAATTACTGTCTACCCAAATTTTTTTTGGATAATTGCTTGAAGAGTTACACAATATAAAATCCCCCCCAAAAAAAATAAAATATAGTTTTACTTTTTTTATAGTTGTTGTGGTTAACGACGTTAAGTAATTCCAAAATCCAACATATCTTATATATTACTGCTGTTTAATGATTTAGTGTAATATATGGTAACTATAGTTTTTTCAGGAAATAGAAACTCCGCTTATTTTACCATGGCGCGCTCTAGTGCAAGTTTCATAATTCTCTAATAAAAATGCAAAGGCATCTGTCGCGTCCCACGCACAAGCAAGTATTGTCTATTGTGGGATTTACATTTGAACTGTATTTTAAAAAGTGAATAAAGATTGATTGGTTGATTGATTGATTGATTGTTTGATTGATTGATTGATGAGTCGCCCAATAAGCGCCATAGTCTTCTCTGCAGGTCGTTCGGCTGTCACTTGGTATCTTAGGGCTTAAATTGCCAAAAAAGTGCCCAAGCTTCACTTCTGGTTTTTCGGATTTCATGCGGACGCTTTGAGCCTAAATCACCATACAAATAGTAGAAATAGGCCTAGGTGCCGGTTCTTTGATCCATACATGGAATTGTTTTTTTTTTACTCAAGTCGGGCCCTTTGGCTATTATGTGCGAGCCTGGGAACAGCCATAGAAACGACAAAGAAAGGTATGACAGTAATAAACTCTGGAGAAGGGGAACAAGGGGGAAAAAGGACAAACACAAAACTCCAAACATAGCTAGTGACTGGTGCGCGACCGAAAAAATCCGTGTGGTCCTGGTACCTAACCAGTGACCTCTCCATTTACAGTGGAGCGCTCTACCAACTGAGCTAACCAGGAGCTAGTCGTCAATAGAGCAAATGGGTTTCATCAGCTGCTAACAGTCTAACATCAACAAGGGCAAACGCCCTGCATTTTAAGGTCTTGATGATAATGCAAATAATGCAAAGGTGCCAGCGAGCTGGACAAGAATGACGATAATAAACTTTGGAGAAGGGTGGCAAGGGGGACAAAGGACAAACAAAAATCACCAAATGCAGCTGGGTGACTGGTGCGCGACCAAAAAAATCCGCCTGGTTCTAATATCAAACCAAAGACTTCACTATTTCCATTGGAAGGCTCTACCAACTAAGCTAACCTCTAGTTAGATGTCACTAGAGCAAACTGGTTTTATTAGGTGCCACCAGTCTAACACCAAGAAGGGAGAATGGCCTGCATTTTAAGGTTATGCTGATAATGCAGTTAATGTAAAGCTGAAACCGAGTTGTACAAGAATGACAATACTAAATCCTGGATAAGGAGAACAAGAGAACAAAAGGGAGGTCACTCGTTCGATACCAGGACCAGGCGGAGTTTTTCAGTCGCGCACTTAACACATATCTGTGTTTGGAGGTTTGTGTTTGTCTTTTGTCCCCCTTGGTCCCCTTTTCCATGGTTTATTATGATAATTCTTGTCCAGCTCGCTTGCAACTTTGCATTAATTGAATAATCATTGAAATTTTAAAAGGCAGGCCGTTCACCCATGTCGGTGTTATACTGGTGGCAGCTGATAAAATCTATTTGGTCTACTAACATCTAACTCCTGGTTAGGTCAGTTGGTAGAGCGCTCCATTGAAGACGGAGAGGTCTTCGTATCGATACCAGAACCAGGTGGATTTTTCCGGTCGCGCACAAGTCACCTAGTTGTGTTTGGAGTTTCGTGTTCATCCTTTGTATCCCTTGTTCCCCTTCTTCAGGGTTTATTATCTTCACTCTTGTCAAACTCGCTTGAACCTTTGCATTGATTGCATTATCATCATAACCTCAAAATGCATGCCGCTAACCCTTGCTGGTATTAGAGCGGTGGCAGCTGATGAAATTTGTTTGCTCTACTGACGTCTAACCCCTGGTTAGCTCAGTTGGTGGAACGCTCTACTCTAAATGTTGAGGTCCCTGACTCAATACCAGGAACAGGCAAATGTTTTCGTTCGCGCACCAGTCACCTAGTTGTGTTTGGAGTTTTGAGTTTGTCCTCTGTCCTTATGGTTTTTCTTCTCAAGGATTTATTGTCATCATTCTTGCCCAGCTGGCTTGCACCGTTGCATTAATTGCATTATCAAAGAAAAGTACTTATGCACTAACTAACTCCTTGGAGGAAAGCCGTATTAGGTCCAAGTTGGGCCCTAGGATTGCCGTGCTAGTGTCAAGTTGCGCTTTTTCCTGACGTGGTACCTGGGCACGTGTCTCCCTCCCGCACACCTGCTTGACTTACTGGGCTGTAAAGTTGGCACTGTTTGAGTCTTCCAAAACTCGTGTCATTGTTATTTATTTATATATGTCATGCCTACATTACCAAGTGAGCATTACAGTAGGGAGGCATAAACGAATTGACAATACAGCAACATCACAGAAAGTATAAAAAACAGGAATAGAAGACTACAAAAAATGAACGGCAACGTCACAATGATATAATTTAAAAGTGAACAATGATATAATTTAAAAGTGAGGGGGCATATGGCATCTTTACGGATTAATCGGACAGCATGTTCCAGTCATTAACAGTTATGGGGGGAAAAAGTACTTCAACAGATCAGTCCGTGCGGAAAATTCTCGAAACGTTTGATTATTATTTACTCGGCGAGAAATATAGTGGGGTGCGAGGATGCATTTAAATTAATAGAAATGTCTCCAACCACAAAACCGTAAAAAGATGTCCCGACGTTTCAAAGCCTCCTTCTTCAGGAGTTACTATAGGTCGTATTGGGCAGCCACAGCTTCAACCTCTTCGTATTTGTAAATTAGGCTTTGTGGTTGGAGAATTTTCTTTCACTTTAGTCATTTCACACAACCAGACAGACCTCTGTAGAAGATGTTTACCTTCTAGGATATCTCTAGATTGGTCCATACCGCACTTACTTTCTTTCGTGATTTTTAAACGTTTATAGTTTCATAGTTAAAAGCTAGACGTTCTGCGAACAAAGTTCCGTGCGTAGATAGTTCACAACAAGCAATGAGCCGCGCATTTCTCTATCCACGCGTAACCTGCTTAGAACTGCTATTAATGCAGTTTGTCAGTATCTCTTAGCTGTTTCTTTATTATTTGTTTTATTTTATCAAACAAATATGCTGACTGAAAGTTCATTGTGACTTTGCGATAGACATCACGCATTTCTAGCGACTGCATTCTATAGACTGTGGTAGAATGAAAGTGTAAAACAATTATACGCATGCTGATAATAAGTGAATTGGATCTAATGTTAAGAGCGTTAAAATGTAAAATTATGTTTTTTAAACGCTATAAATTTGTCGTTTGTTTCTAGGGGACTTTAGTGTCGAGTAATGTTGAAATATACATCGATATGCCAAGTAAATGAGACGCAGTGCTGAAATTAACGCGTTACACGTACTCATGATACTAATAACATATTAAAATTCCAGCTATGTTCTAACGTACCCGTTATTCTTCTTAATGTGTAAAGCATAAAGTCCCTTACTATTTTATGGCATTTGTCTATTAAATTACATCACTCGTTACTGCATTACTTTTTATTAAGATTAGTCACGTGTTTCGTGCCTTTGAAGATCCAACGCATCATCAGGGCCTTGCTCTATTCTACACATTTAATAAACTAAAATAAGAATATAAAAAAGCTCTTTAAAACGCTTAATTGTCCTCAAAGTTTTTAACCGCAGCATATGGCTGCCCAGTACTAAACTAAAAAGTAAAGCAAAAGCAACGTTCCTTAGTTTTTAGAAGTAACGCTAACGGTATTTCGTTACATTTTGATGACTGCAACGAATCTCAGTAAACCGTTCATTTATGCAAACGAAAGATATTTTCTTACTTAATTTCAGTAGCGGGCACAACACTGATGTGAGAATACGAAGTGTTCGTCGCAGTTTTATTTGTGGATTTCGAAATTCCTCGTTGCTTCTTAAATGCGATTCCTTTATTTTTTTTTCAAACACACATACGATGTTTCTCAAAGTATAAAAGGAGCATACCTGCTTTGTATAGGGTATCTCCCGCCTGTACTCGAGGTCCCTGAAAGAGTAAAATAGCGATAGAAATATAAGAAACCGTTATAATTACTACTATTTCTTAAATCACTTTCGCTGCAGCAGGTCATCAATGGCTGTGACAAACCAGGAACAATTAAACTTGGTTTAATGTTTCCGCACAGCATGACACAGAACCAAAGATTGTCTATAATTCCCGTTTTTCTAGTGTGTATGGTACGACATTTTGAATAACACACAACACCTTGGCAGGTCATTAAGAATTTACGATTGCTGCAGTTTCTCTTAAAAGCATATCATGTGTGGAAAAATACAAGGTGTCCTAAAAAAAATCCAGAGTCTTTTTTTTTATAAAAATATTCTGCGCATTTCCGTACGCTCGATCTCCCCCCAGGTGTGAGGCTAGCGACAGTGACCAGATGTCAATTTTAGAGCTTATCTTATTCAAGAATTATAAATGATTTTCTGAAACGTTCAATAGAAAATGGGGCTCGCTTTCGGTAGTTTGCGCCATTCAGCCCTGGGGGTTTCTTTGGCCATTATTTTCTCCTTGAAAATTTCCGAAAATCGTTTATAACGTTTGAATGAGATAACTGTTCGCTCTGGAACTTTGAAATCTGGTCTGGACCTCTGGCACTACATTTGGGTGGGGACTAATGAGACTTCATACCTCGATCTCAGGTTGCTTGCGAATAACATTCATGAGCTCCCCCCCCCCCCCTTGCGCCGCACCGCTTATGTTTTGAATGCGTAATTAAGCCGAATTGAGTGGCAAAATCGGAGATGCAAATCTCGGATCACGGGCTGGTTTTCATAACTCTAAGAATGAAACAGCCTTCGACAGTCTGCGTCAACAGCAATAATGATAAATAGCTATTCGCAGGTAGACATTACAACGTTAAAAATCGCACTCAATTTGGTCGCGTTTGAAAGCATAAAATCATTGTTAACACTACCCCCAATCCCAAAATTTTGGTCTCTCCATCCATGCATTTTCCGCTAAACTGGCGTCATGTGACTTCGCGTAACCTATACACCTTATGGAAATTGACGACACATAACCTTTACGTCAACTCAGTTTTCCCGCTAAGTATAGCGGAGAAATTGACGTCTTGTTTGCAAAACATCAATTCAGTTCACCGCTAAATTCAGGGGAGGGAATCGACGTCACGCGACTTGACGTCACGTGACCTATCAACCACTCAATTTCCCTGCTAATTTTAGTGGAAAAATTTACGTCACGTGACACACCAATTCCCTGTAATGCATTTCATGCATTCTAAGACTTCAAAGGTAAAGGCTCATGTCAATTTTAAAATGTCTGCTCTCTATCAAAACGCAACGCCGTGCCTCCGGTCCTGCTTGCTGTGGCCAAAGAGCGCAACTGTACCGCTCGCCGCCTTCACCCCGCTGTTACAAAGGAATGTCAGGACATTTCAAATTATAATATTTTCGTAATTAGAAATGCTGTTATCATCTAAAATTAGAACTTTCTTTAATCGCATCTAATATTTATTATGCATATAATGCATCTATTATAACATTTAAGACTATTTACAATCTGCATTTTCCAAAATAAGTTACTTCATAAAAAAAAATGAGAAAGGTCACTCCAATACATACTAAATTGTTAGAAAAAGACCGTTTATACAAGGCGTTTCTAAGGTAACGGGATCTCAGCAAACTGGTTTCATTTAAGAATTTTCCAATCGAGTTAACCTCCGATTTAAAAAAAAGCAGTCTTTGTACTACAAAGAAATATTTAAAGACGGCGATAAACAACGAACCGATATTATAGGAAAAAAGTTAGCGAAGCTCTGAACCGCGGAACAATTTCGAAACAAACAGGCGACCTAGTTGTAAATGATCAAACTGGATCTGAAGCCCCTCTCCCGAAACTCTTTAATGAATTTTTATAAATTTAATACCTAAACCGTAAAGTGACAGTGCGGTGCTGTTTGTTCACGAGGTGAACGACAGCTTCTTTCTTTTTTTTTTTTATTCTACAAACGAGAAAGAAATATTTAATATTTCCATTCGCCTAAAGAATGGTAAGAGTTGTGACAATTGACGAATTTCAAATTAAACCTATCAAATTAGTCCTAGATATTATTGCATCATGCTTAGTACATGTATATAATTTGTCTTGAGCTTCTGGTAAGTTTCCTCAAAATTTTAAGCTGGCTTTAGTGTCAGTCATTTAGAAAGAAGGGGATAAATGTATGTTAAACAATAATAGGCCGATTCCTGTTCTTCCCATTTTTAAGGTACTTCAGAAAACTATTTAAAGCCCCTCAAATACTTTTTAAGGAAATATCTGTGCTGGCAGATGTCCAGTATGACTTCCAAAAAGCGAAATCTACATAGGTGACTTGTTATTACAAAAATAAATTACACTAGAAAAGATTGGAAAGCGACTATTAACATTTGTTATTTATATTGACTTCAGTAAAGCCTTTGATTGCCTTAATCACACAAAGTTATATAAATAGAGTGTTTCCCGAATTAAATTTCCACTGTTTAAATCATATCTAGGGAACTGCCAGCAAAGGGTAATGATCGATGGTCAACATTCACCGTTCTCGAACATTGTTGGCGGTGTCCCAAAAGGCAGCATTCTAGGACCTTAATTACCTAATGATTACATAAATAAGGTAGTAACTATAACCAATCAAACTCAATGTATAATTTATGCAGACAATACCACTTATCTTTTTTTCCGGAAATGATGCTCACAAACTTATCGGACTGGCAAACTTAGTTTTAAACAAAGTTTTCTTATGGTCGGTCGGAAGTCAATGACTTAAAATTTAACACATTAAAAACCGAAGCAGTTTTATTTATACCTGTCAATAAATTAGTAGGTATAACAAATCCTCTAAAACTCCGAAACGCGTCTGTTGAATTTGTGAGCCAACATAAAACTCTAAGTGTATACTTTTTTGAATACATGAAAGGGAACTACCACATTAAATACCTAACAAAAAAGCTTTCTCGTGAAGTTGGGCCTGTCGCTGGATGCCGTAGCTTCCTACTGGTCAATATTAAATTAAACGTTTATTATGCCTTTTTAATTCTCATTTGAATAATTGTCACCTGGTTTGGGGTACAACTACCAAAACAAACCTAACTAACATGTCACTAGTGAAAAATAAGGTTCACGTAATATAGTGGATGCTTCTTATGATTATTACACGAAATGTTTATTTAATAAATACCAAGTAATCCATGTAGAACGGTTTTATAGTATCGCTTGCCTTATTCAATTCGACTTTCATCCCTTGCATTGGTGGAAGTTGTGTACAGCATTTCCGAACTCACTGAACATAAGAGCACCATTAATAACGTTGTCCGGAGAAATAGCTGGTCACTCGTAATAGTTCAAATTATAATCTTTAATCTGTTTATTATAACATTCCTTCCCTTTTAAATAAATGGCACTTGCAAAATAACAATTTTTTTATACTTTTTAAAACATATCTTCCTGCATATTTTGTTTAAACCTGATACCATTTTGCTTCTTTTTGGAGCCCATTTGTTGACTTGTTAGTGTATCATTATTCCGCGTAACATGTACAATATGTAACATTTGTTCTTCCTTTTCGAAGGCATATGTGACCACATTTGGGATGTAAAGAAACACACGAGGTGCGCGCTGCACTTTTGATCAAGGGACGATGTTAGACGGGGGGAGGGGGGTGGGGGACTTTTCTAGACCCTGGAATGGCGTAGTCCTGTTCTTATAAAAAAAAAATACTTTCACCAGTTTTCATTTTTTTTAATAAATGTTTTTTTTTCTTGTTGATTTGACAATTATTGGGTCACCCAAAATATTTGTGCAGACGAAGTAAGATATGAAAGTTCGGCATTAGAAATCGTTCGACGAACGCGGCTGCCAAGAGGAAAAACTATTAAAAGCCTCAAGGCACTTCTGTCAAGTAATAATTAGGTCGTATACGTTGCAGTTTTAATTGAGAGACACTGATAGACATCCATCGGTGTAAAAAGTACCAATCTTGTTACAACCGAACTATATCAATTTCTGAAAAATTTGCACGAAACGAGGATTGTTTTTGCCAAATTCTTTCCTTTATAAATTTTTATTCGGGCGCGTAGTCTCACCAAACATCAAGCACTCTGGCAGTTCCAAGTCAGCGGAATCACGAACCTCGGAGGACGGTGATATGAGGGTTAGGTGATTCTAAGTATGGGCACATGAGCAACCAACACCTTAGTATGGCAAACAAAAGTTATTTAAAATAAAATCAAGGTGAGCCAATTGCATTCGTGAGTCATAACAAGAGTTAGGTAAGTTATTCGCTCACCACTGCTTATTACCGTTCGTTTTTTTTTTTTGTTGTTTTTTTACTTTGCTTGGAGTTTGACGAGAGCGTGCAAAACTACCCGGGTGGTCGTTATCGATTAAATCTTAAAAAAAAGGAAAGAGCAACTTGCCTTTCTTATCTCAGAAACACCTTGCCTAGAACAATATAATTGTTGACATAAGAAGCAGCACATGAAGTGCAGTATACAACGAAAATGGAAACCTCTGGATGATTCTTCAAAGAGTGCATATGCGAACTTTGACTCAAATTCGGCCTGGTCCGTGGTTTGCAAGCACTGCTGCATTATGATAAGTACAAAGAGTTGCAAGGGTGCACATAAATTGTAAACTCTATGTGAACGCTTAGTTTGTGAAAATGTTCACCACTAAGCATCATTTTTACCGTTCGTACAAACATGACCAAAATGCGCCGGTTTTTAATAAATAAATAAACACCGCACAACATCCTCAAAAATTTCTTATAAAAAACACCGGAAAATATGCGGTCTAATTATGTATAAGCCTATTCATGTTATTTCTTTGCTACACCTCCCCCCCCCCCCCCCCCCCCCCATACATATTCCTCCACCTATCCTAAAACAAAGGTGTCGAACCGAACCCGAACCGAATACGTGAGCGGAGTCGTCATTTTTGGGCTAAGTGAAAGAAAACCGGAACCGATATCCAACATGTCATATTGAACCCAAACCGGAACGAAACCGTGAACTCATGTGGCGGTTAGCGGTTCATTAGAAAACGGTTCGGCCTAATAAAATGTGAGTCGTGCATGCTTTTGCGGCGGCGCTGTGAAGTATATTAAATATACCCGACGCTGGCGTGAGCAACGGCAGTGTTGACCGTTAATGTTGACTACACAAATGACAGCGACATGAAGACAGCACAGTAATAGTGAAACAAATAATTTAATTTCAAGTCTACGTGGAGCACCACTTGGAGTCGGCGCGGCGGCGTACACTTCTTTTGTTAATGTTAATGCGGAAGAACGAACTGTCCTATGGAGCACAGCCGGCATTGGCTGTGACCGCGAAAAAACAGGCATCTAAATAAACGGCAGTTAAAATTGCTGCAACGCGTTCTTATTGACTGCGACGCGTCATTTCAGATGCTTCGTCACGGAATTCGCCGGGACGCTCAAGGTCAAAGCGGACGCGCCTCAGAAATAGAACACAAAGGAAAGCACAGCAGCGCAGATGCATCGTCACGGAACGCGTGAACCCGGCGGGGTTCGCCGCCCTGCACAGTGGGGGAGCGTGATGTCAACGCCGTAGCGCCGTGTGAAAAAGGGAGACGTGGCGACGTGCTTGTAGGGATCCGCTGCGTGTAGGAATGTTTTCGCATTCCTTCGTGTAAGCAGTCTTAATTGTCCTTTCGTAATTTTTAATTTCCCCTGACAATAAGGTGCAGCGAAAGCTACGCTGAAGCGCTGAAGTTCGTCGCAAGGAGAACTTTAGTATATCCAGTGTACACCAACTCAACTCTGGGACGTGCAGGGGAGACCAAGGCAGCCACTGTCTCCACTGCACTTTTCGAACCCCTTAGAACGCAGAACGCCGGCGTCCGGCGTCTGCTCTCCCATTCGAACGCGTTCAACGAGTGCAGTGGATACAAAGGCAGCTAGCTTCAGGTCTACCCACTAATCATTCCAGCCAGAGCTCGGCGTTTTGACGTCAGCACCCGCTCTCATCTCCTCCTCTCCCTCACTTTCTCGGCACATTCTTTTGTGCGTTTTTTATTGCTGGTAAACAACACCTCTAAAAAAAAAAAAGTCAATTTAATGTTAAAGAAAAATCGACGGCCTCCAGTGCGTGTTCGTTGGTTTGTTCCGCGGTTTCAAAAACCGCAGCCGACACTCAAAAGGCGAAGCGATGAGGTGCCCGACACTGCGGCGCCCGTCACTGATACGTCAATCGCCAGAAGCCCTGGACGCTGCCTGAAGTAATATATATATATATATATACATATATATATATATATATATATAATGGGATTGAGTGAAGATTGACAAGTGCAGCCGTAGTAATATTGAGAACGAAGAGGGGAGAAGGTGATTATTGAATTTATTGCATTAAAGTTAGGGAAAGGGAAAGAGAGCTGGCGAAAAATTGGGCCAGGAGCGGGGATTGAACCCGCAACCTTCGCCTGACCGGGGCGACGCCTTAACCGATTAGACCATCCGGGCCACTGGTTTCGCCGGACTCAATTTCTGACCAGCTCTCTGTGTACTGTTTAGTTTCGAATTCGCTTAACTCGGTAGACGACAACCGTTGCTGATTTAAGGCCCGCGCTATTTCCGACATGCGGCAGTGACGTGGCACGTCATCTCAGCTTGCAAATGTCGGAAAGGGCCCGTCTTCCAGGATATCTAGGGAACCACTCCTCCCCATAGGGACAGGCTGCACCGTATATATAATGGGATTGAGTGAAGATTGACAAGTGCAGCCGTAGTAATATTGGGAACGAAGAGGGGAGAAGGTGATTATTGAATTTATTGCATTAAAGTTAGGGAAAGGGAAAGGGAAAGAGAGCTACCCAGTTAAGCGAATTCGAAACTAAACAGTACACAGAGAGCTGGTCAGAAATTGAGTCCGCCGAAACCAGTGGCCAGGATGGTCTAATCGGTTAAGGCGTCGCCCCGGTCAGGCGAAGGTTGCGGGTTCAATCCCCGCTCCTGGCCCAATTTTTCGCCAGCTCTCTTTCCCTTTCCCTTTCCCTAACTTTAATGCAATAAATTCAATAATCACCTTCTCCCCTCTTCGTTCTCAATATTACTACGGCTGCACTTGTCAATCTTCACTCAATCCCATTATATTGTCACGGGTGCCGCGCGCAAGGCTGAGAAAGCAGAGCGTCGCGGGCGTCGAAGTCGGCGTGTCAGCAGAATCGAGCGCTGGGGCGAGACTGACTCGACAAGGTCGCGGGCGGCCTCTTATCTAGAGTGCGTCGCTATCTCGAAGATTCGGCGAAAGCGGTTCGAGCGTCGCGTGATCGGGGCGAGAATGAACACGCACTTTCTAGAAAACAAAAGCAGCGATAAATGATAGAAGTTACGTGCGGTACATGAATAAACGGGAACTTTCTGGAGGACCGTGACCGAGCGTTGCTTTCTCAGCCTTGCGCGCGGCATTACTCCCCCCTTTAAAAGTGCATCGCCCCGATGCAGTGTAAAACAAATCAAAAAAAAAAAGAACGATAAACTAAAGAGTCTTTTGGAGCACAAAGGGTCCACAGTCCTATCGAGCGTAGTACGGCTTCAGGCGCACGACGTGGACGACCTCAGGTCGTGGTGGGCGGCGTGACGATGTTCGTGTTCCGTCGGGCATCACCTCGTAGTTCAGCTCGCCGAGGCGACGAAGTACTTTGTAGGGTCCAAAGTATCGTTTCAGCAATTTCTCACTGAGGCCGCGGCGACGGATGGGCATCCATACCCACACCCTATCTCCGGGCTGGAAGTGGACGTCCCTGCGACGAAGGTTGTAGCGGCCGGCGTCGACGCGTTGCTGGTCTTGAATCAGGAGTCGGGCGAGCTGGCGAACTTCTTCGGCGCGTTGAGCAACCGCCTGGGCGTCGTCGCTCTCGTTGTCAGATGGCTCATGGGGCAGCATGGCGTCCAGCATGGTTGTTACCTTCCGACCATGTACCAGCTGGAAAGGGGTGAATCCAGTGGTCTCTTGAACCGCCGTATTGTAGGCGAACGTGACGTAGGGCAGCACCTCGTCCCACGTCTTGTGCTCTACGTCGACGTACATAGAGATCATATCGGCGATTGTCTTGTTGAGTCGCTCCGTCAGCCCGTTGGTCTGCGGGTGGTACGCAGTTGAACGACGATGGCTGGTGTGACTGAGTCGGAGGATTTCTTGGGTCAGTTGTGCCATGAACGATGATCCGCGATCTGTAATCAGAACTTCTGGAGCGCCGTGCCGGAGGACGATGGACTCAATGAAAAACTTGGCAACTTCCACAGCAGTCCCCGAAGGAAGAGCTTTCGTTTCGGCGTACCGCGTGAGATAATCTGTGGCGACGATGATCCAGCGGTTCCCCGACGTCGAAGGCGGAAAAGGACCAAGTAGATCCATTCCGATCTGCTGGAAGGGTGCAGTTGGAGGAGAAATAGGCTGCAGGAGTCCGGCCGGCCTCGTCGGAGGTTTCTTGCGTCGCTGGCACTCGTGGCATGATCGTGTGTACAGGTGGACGGTCTTGGGGAGCTTGGGCCAGTAATACTTTTCACGAATACGGGCCAGTGTCCGGCTGTATCCAAGGTGTCCGGACGTCGGGTCGTCGTGACATGCTTGAAAGATCTCCTCTCGAAGGTCGGTCGGTATTACCAGCAGCCACGGCGAGTTGTTGTTCCCGAAGTTCTCTTTGTAGAGTACACCTTGCCGAATGGTGAAGGTCGGCACGGCTCGTGAGAAAACACGGGGTACGGTACCGCCGCGCCCTTCGAGGTGCTCGATTAAGGCTCGCAGCTCCGGATCGTCTCGTTGACGTCGTGCCATGTCATCGGTGTTCACTGCCCCTAGAAAGCACTCGTCATCATCGTCGTCGCTGCTGCCGGAAGGTGTTTCGACAGGGGCCCTGGACAGGCAGTCAGCGTCGCTGTGCTTGTGTCCTGACTTGTAAACCACAGTCATGTTGAACTCTTGTAGCCGGAGGCTCCATCGAGCGAGGCGTCCTGACGGGTCCTTGAGGTTCGCAAGCCAGCAGAGCGAGTGGTGGTCCGTGACTACGCGGAACGGGCTTCCGTACAAGTACGGACGAAACTTCGTGATTGCCCAGACGACCGCAAGGCATTCTTTCTCAGTCGTGGAGTAATTTCTCTCTGCCTTGGACAGTGTCCGACTTGCGTAGGCGATGACTCGTTTGGTGCCTTCTTGTACTTGAACTAGTACCGCGCCAAGTCCTGCGTTACTTGCGTCAGTGTGAATCTCGGTGTCCGCATCCTGATCGAAATGTCCAAGAACCGGAGGCGTCTGGAGTCGTCGCTTCAGCTCGTCGAATGCCTGCTGCTGTTCCTCGGCCCATTCGAACCTCTCGGCGTCCTTCGTGAGGTTTGTGAGCGGTGCGGAAATCCGTGCGAAATCCCGAACGAAGCGACGATAGTAGGCGCAAAGTCCGAGGAATCTTCGCACGGCCTTTTTGTCTGTCGGCACTGGAAATGACGCGACGGCGCGAGTCTTCTCAGGGTCTGGACGCACGCCTTTGTTGCTAACCACGTGACCTAGAAAGTTCAGTTCGTCATAGGCGAACCGACACTTTGACGGCTTGAGGGTGAGTCCAGCGGTCCGTATGGCTTGAAGAACAGCTCGGAGTCGTCGCAAGTGCTCGTCGAAGTCGCTGGAAAACACCACGACGTCATCGAGGTAGACCAGACAGCTCTGCCACTTCAGTCCTGCCAGTACGGTGTCCATAACACGCTGGAAAGTTGCTGGCGCCGTACATAGTCCGAAGGGCATTACCTTGAACTCGTACAGCCCATCCGGCGTGACGAAAGCTGTCTTCTCTCGGTCCCGTTCGTCGACTTCGATCTGCCAGTAGCCGCTCTTCAGGTCCATCGATGAGAAGTATCGAGAGTGGCGCAGCCGGTCTAACGTGTCGTCGATTCGGGGGAGTGGGTAGACGTCTTTCTTCGTCACCGCGTTCAGCTGCCGGTAGTCCACGCAGAACCGAAGCGTTCCGTCCTTCTTCTTAACCAGTACGACTGGAGAGGCCCACGGACTGCTTGATGGCTGGATTATGTCGTCGTTCAGCATCTCTTGAACTTGCTCCTGGATCACCTCCCTTTCTTTAACGGAGACTCTGTACGGTGATCGATGCACAGGGCGCGCGTCGTCCTCGGTAATGATGCGGTGCTTCGCAACGGCTGTTTGGCGTACCTTCGACGACGTCGCAAAGCAGTCACGGTATTCGGCGAGGAGGTTCATCAGCTGCCGTCGTTTTGGGTCCGGAAGCTTAGGGTCGATGTCGAGTTGCGCTGGCGACGTACCGTCTTGCTGAGGTGGCAAGGATTCATCAGTAATGGCGGCGATTTCGGCGGAGTTTCGGAGATCCTCGACGTGGCCAACGGCTGCACCTTTCGTGAGGTGTTGCGTTTCATTCCGGAAGTTCGTCACGAGGACCACAGTGCGGCCATCCTGAAGTTCAGCTACTCCTCGTGCGACGCCTATTCCTCTTCCCAGGAGCAACTGGAGGTTACCTTCCAGAAGAACTTCGCTACGGGTAGCTGCATCGGTCACGACAGGTACGACAACACTTGATCGCGGCGGCAGATTCACGTGGTCGGCAGCGACTCGGACGGCGGCTGACGCAGTTTGGAGTTTCTCTGAAGGCGGAACAGGTGTTCGCAGCGTCAATCTGTTTTCTCCAAGGTCGATGACGGCGCCGTATTCACACAAAAAGTCCATGCCGAGAATGACGTCTCTGGAACAGTCTTGTAGAATGACGAATTTCACAGGACACGTCTCGCCGTGAATTTCGACGCGAGCGGTGCACCTTCCGACAGGCGTGATGAGGTGTCCTCCGGCGGTTCGTATCTGCGGTCCATCCCACGGCGTCGTGACTTTTCGAAGGTGGCGAGAGAGCCTCCCACTCAATACTGAGTAGTCTGCCCCGGTGTCAACGAGTGCCGATGCGTTTTGGCCATCGATAACAACGTTTAGGTTGTTGGACACCGTTGCAGGCGCGTCGGTGCAATGCGGGGCGTCGAGAGAGTGGGAGCGCTCCGGCGTTCTTGGAGGCTGTTTGCTTCCGTCGTTTTCGGCAACGTCACCTCCAGGCGTTGCCGCACTCAGTTTTCCCGACGACGCAGGGGAGACAGGCTCTCTCGGCGGGATCGTGGCGCTGGGGAGGCTGAACGTCGTGGCGATGGGGAGCGGGCTTCACGGCGGAGTGACGACACTGGGGAGGGGGAACGTCGGAGGTACTCCTCGATGTCGTGAGGGCGTTCGCCGTACCTCGGGCGTGGGTCGTTCGGGTGGAACCCACGCAGGCCCATTTGCCGGTAGGGACAACGACGGTAGATATGGTCGGCCTCCCCGCAGTGGTAGCACAACGGGCGTCGATCGGCCGTCCTCCACACGTCGGTCTTTCGTGGAGCAGCTTGTTCTGGGCGGACGTACGCCCGATCTTCATGGCGTCGTGAATACTGCGGCGCTAGAGGTTCACGTCGAGGTGGCGCCGTATACGGGTGAGCAGGGGGCGGTGGTCGTCGGGTAGCTGCGGCATAGCTCAGCTTCGGTAGTTCAGAAGCGGCGCTGGTGAGAACTTCTGGCTGCAGCGCCTGCTGAAGTTCTTCCCGGACAATCTCGGCGACTGAGGGCGTATCCAGGCTTGTGGCAGCAGGTAGCAACTTCTTCAACTCCTCCCGGACGGCTTCACGGATAAGGTCACGGATGTCGGGGAGGGTGGTGCCCAGGTCGGATCCAGATGTCGCTAGAGTTGTTACGCCAGGGAGTCGTTGGTAGTGTCTGGCGCGGGCTAGCAAGGCCCGTTCCATATTTGTCGCCTCCGTGATGAACTCGTCGACTGTTGTTGGGGGATTCCGGATGAGACCGCCGAAAATCTCGCTTTTCACACCCCTCATCAGGTGGTGCAGCTTCTTCTCCTCGGTAGCCTGAGGATCGGCGCGGGCGCTTAGGCGGAGAACATCCTCCACGAAGCCGGTGATGCTCTCGTTGGGGCCTTGAGTCCTGGTACGCAGTAAGTCTTCGGCTCTCTCTCGGCGGTGTAGGTTGACAAATGTCGCCTTCAGCTGGCTCTTGAAAATGTCCCAGGATGTCAATGAAGACTCGTGATTTTCGTACCAGCTTCTGGCAGTCCCCTCGAGCGAGAAATACACGTTTTGCAGCCGTTGCTCGTTGGTCCAGCTATTGTGGCGGGCGACGCGTTCGAATTGGTCGATCCAATCTTCAACGTCTTCGTGGAGTTCGCCGTGGAACGGAGCCGGTGTCCGAGGAGCGACGGGTAGGTAGACGACGGCAGGAGCGGCGGGGGCCTGCGACTGGTTGTCCATCGTCGTCTTCTTCGGCTTGGGTTTGTCCAGGAGCAAACCGTACTCCGGATCCTCTCCCTTGGTGCGGCGGCTGGTCCGAGTTTCAGGTTCCGCGCTGAGTGGTCTTCTCAGCGAGCTTGGAGTCGGGCTTGCACTGCGGGTCCTGGGAGGGGAACGCTGCACGGGCATGCGGTACCCAGCACCTCCACCAGAATGTCACGGGTGGTGAGTCGTGACCAATAAACAAGAAATAAACAGAAATAAATAAACGTTTAATGTGGCGAACTTGTGCCAAAAATAAAGAAGGAAACAGAAGAAAGCAGAGCGTCGCGGGCGTCGAAGTCGGCGTGTCAGCAGAATCGAGCGCTGGGGCGAGACTGACTCGACAAGGTCGCGGGCGGCCTCTTATCTAGAGTGCGTCGCTATCTCGAAGATTCGGCGAAAGCGGTTCGAGCGTCGCGTGATCGGGGCGAGAATGAACACGCACTTTCTAGAAAACAAAAGCAGCGATAAATGATAGAAGTTACGTGCGGTACATGAATAAACGGGAACTTTCTGGAGGACCGTGACCGAGCGTTGCTTTCTCAGCCTTGCGCGCGGCAATATATACGGTGCAGCCTGTCCCTATGGGGAGGAGTGGTTCCCTAGATATCCTGGAAGACGGGCCCTTTCCGACATTTGCAAGCTGAGATGACGTGCCACGTCACTGCCGCATGTCGGAAATAGCGCGGGCCTTAAATCAGCAACGGTTGTCGTCTACCCAGTTAAGCGAATTCGAAACTAAACAGTACACAGAGAGCTGGTCAGAAATTGAGTCCGCCGAAACCAGTGGCCAGGATGGTCTAATCGGTTAAGGCGTCGCCCCGGTCAGGCGAAGGTTGCGGGTTCAATCCCCGCTCCTGGCCCAATTTTTCGCCAGCTCTCTTTCCCTTTCCCTAACTTTAATGCAATAAATTCAATAATCACCTTCTCCCCTCTTCGTTCTCTCTATATATATATATATATCCCTCTGGGACTTTGCGCGCGCGACGGGCATTCACCGAAGGTTATGACCTTAATTTTCGTTTTCTTTAATCGCGCCTGTAAACCGTTCCCTCCAGGCCGTCGCGCCATCCTTATCTTAATAAAGTGTAACAACAACAAACAATATATATATATATATATATATATATATATATATATATATATATATATATATATATATATATATATATATATATATATATATATATATATATATATATAAAATGTTACGGTGTTGTCGTTGAAGGAGTAGACAGTCTCTGGCGGTGGGCTTTTATTTTGAACTGCCGGGCTCAGCTCGAGCTGTCGCGCGCCCCAGCCACATGTCTGGTGCGCTCTTTCTCTTCATCTATATAACATTACACCCCCTTTTGTTTTGCGGTCGTCCCGACCGCTATTAACAAAATATATATGTATGCTTTTTTTTTTTTTTTTTAACGAAGGTGGTGGTGGTTTATGGGGTGGGTCGGGGGGTGTAGGGCTTCATGCGGGCGACGTGGACTACATCGGAGGCTGCTCGGCGTCGGTCAGTAGTGTCTTGCTGTTGCTGCACGTGGTATGAAAGGTCGGAGAGCTTGCGCACGACTACGTACGGGCCGATGTAGCGGTGGAGGAACTTGGTCGCCAAGCCCTGGTGACGCTGAGGTGTCCAGAGTAACACAAGGTCACCTATTTCATATGAAACGGGGCGGTGAGTCTTGTTATACCGTCGGCATTGGCCTTGCTGGGATGTACGTGTGCGTAGCCGGGCAAGTTGGCGGGCTTCTTCAGCACGACACACGAGATGTGCTACAGTGTCGGGAAGTTCGTCATTTTGACGGTAAGGTAAGAGCGTGTCCAAGAATGTGGTTGGAGGGCGATTATGGAGAAGATAAAATGGTGAATAGCCGTGAGTGTCTTGAACGGCGGTGTTGTATGCGTAAGTAACGAACGGAAGAACAGCATCCCATTGGCGTTGGTCAGACTGGACATACATGGAAATCATATCAGCAATGGTGCGATTGAAACGTTCCACCAAGCCATTTGTTTGTGGATGATATGCTGTTGTGGGTCTATGAATGGTTCCACAAAGATGTAATAGTTTTTGTATCACCTGGGAAAGAAATACTGTTCCTCGATCGCTCAGTATGTGACGAGGGGGGCCGTGTCGCAAAATGATATTGTGTAAGAGAAATGTGGCGACTTCGTCTGAGTTTGCTGACTGTAAGGCAGCGGTCTCTGCATAACGTGACAAATGGTCCATGGCAACAATGACCCAGCGGTTACCGTTGTGTGTAAGAGGAAGGGGCCCCAACAGGTCGACACCGATGCGTTCAAATGGGCAGTGAGGTGGATCGAGAGGATGTAGAAGTCCAGCTGGTGCGGTTGTTGGCCGTTTTCGTCGCTGACATTGGACGCATGATGCTACGTATTTGGAGATGTCGCGGTACATGCCGTGCCAGTAGAAGGTATTGCGCACACGCATATAAGTTTTAATGAAGCCCAGGTGTCCAGCTGTGGGGTCATCATGTAGAGCACCTAAGATATCAGGTCGGAGATGTCTTGGAACGACAAAGAGCAGAGTAGGACCATGTGGGTCATAGTTGCGACGATACAGTATGTCATTCTGCATTGTGTAGGGGTCAACAAGCCGTTGTTCGTGGCGAGTGAGGTGGGGTTTGTTCATACAATGGAGAATCTGTTGTAAGTGTGGGTCTCTCCTTTGTTCCACAGCAAAATCCAAACTAGAGGTCAAAGCTATTGCGGCAACGGCAGCTGAGGGAGTTTCTGGGGAGGGTGAGATGGGACTCCGAGATAAGCAGTCAGGCGCGTCGTGTTGTTTTCCGGACTTATAGAATATGGAGACGTCGTATTCTTGAAGTTTCAGTGCCCATCGTCCCAGACGTCCAGAAGGATCTTTCAAGTTTGATAACCAGCACAGAGCGTGGTGGTCAGTAACCACTTTAAACGGACGCCCAAATATATAAGGTCTAAACTTGCTGACTGCCCAAATTACGGCAAGGCATTCTTTTTCAGTGATTGTGTAATTCATCTCTGCGTTGGACAAAGTTCGGCTTGCATATGCGATGACTTGTTCGTGAGCGTCTTGCTTTTGCATCAGTACCGCACCAAGTCCATAACCGCTAGCATCGGTGTGAAGTTCGATATCAAGAGCAGGGTGAAAATGTGACAAGACTGGCTTGGTGGTCAATGCGGTCTTCAGTGTTGCGAATGCATCCTCTTGATCTTGGGACCATACGAACGGTCGATCTTTTTTGAGGAGAGAGTTTAAAGGCGCAGAAATGGCAGCAAATCCGCGAATAAATCGTCGGAAATATGAACAGAGTCCAAGGAATGAACGGAGTGCCTTAACTGTTGCGGGGCGTGGAAAGTCGGTAACAGCGCGGAGTTTCTCTGGGTCTGGTGATATTCCGTGACGGCTGACGACATGTCCAAGAATTTTGATTTCTCGTGTACCAAAAAGGCACTTTTTAGAGTTGAGTTGAAGGCCGGCGTTTCGGAAGCATTCTAAAACAGTTGTCAATCGAGATAGATGTTCGGAAAAAGTGGACGAAAATACGACAACGTCATCCAGGTAACACAGACATGTTGTCCAGCGCAACCTGCGTAGTAGCGAGTCCATCATACGTTCGAAAGTTGCAGGAGCATTGCATAAGCCAAAAGGCATGACTCGAAACTGGTAAAGTCCATCCGGTGTTACGAACGCTGTCTTTTCTCGATCTTTTTCGTCAACGCTAATTTGCCAGTAGCCCGAGCGCATGTCAATCGACGAAAAATAGTTGGCGTCATGTAGCGTATCAAGGGCGTCATCGATTCGGGGAAGGGGATAAACATCTTTTTTGGTAATTTTGTTGAGTCGTCTGTAGTCAACACAAAAACGCCATGTGCCATCTTTCTTTTTCACAAGCACTACGGGAGAAGACCAGGGACTTGCGGATTCTTCAATTATATTTTGCTGTAACATGTCACTCACGTGTCTCTGGATGACTTCTCGTTCTGAACGTGAAACTCGATACGGACGGCTACGTATGGGTTTTTCTGTTCCAGTATCGATAGTGTGTTTTGGCCGCAGTACACGTTATAATTGTCATAGGTAAAGCAAGTCCCTGGTCTATATATATATATATATATATATATATATATATATATATATATATATTTGTGTTTTGTTTTTTTCGATTACAACATGCGGTTTCTTTTTTTTTTGTCTTCAATATCTTTATTATATCCTTTCCTGCCTCTTGTTTTCAACTCCGCCATTCGATACGGGTAGTTTCCAAGCGCTGTGCGTGCTGGTTGATGACCTCACATTTTAGTAGTTTGGTGCTGTTTTCGAGCGCTCGTGTGACCACAGGATTTGCCTACTCTGCTGTTTACAATCAAAAAGTCAGGATCCCAAAACGAAATTCAGCATCTACTTGCACTGCTCCCCTCGTTTCCGCTGCAGGGTTTCTGCTGGCCACTTTCATTGCAGTGCTGCACGTTAATAAAGATGACGCCGAGTTTAATGCACTTTTGTTTTCGTAACCACTGGAAGCTGTGTACTGTTTGTTCTTTTTGCCTAATGCAGTATATGCACGGGTGGCCGCAGTTTAAGGTTGAGTTATAAACCGGTGTGAACCGGTTCGCTCTTACTGAAACCGATTACCTAACCGATAATTCTAATACGTCACTTAACTGGAGCCGAGCATAAGCAAAATGCGAAATTACTGAACTCAAACCCGAACCGAGCCGAAATAATGACCGATTCCACGCCCTGTGTAAAAGTGCCCTTATATAACTCATTATCATTATCTCACCTGAACTACTTTAATGAGCTCGAGGTACGACAACTAACGCTATTCTGCAAGAAATGTTTTATTGCAAAAATACTAAGAACTATCTGCAATGGTCCTATAATTTTCATACCAATGTATACCAACATTATGGTTTTAGGTTTATATACATAAAGGTTTATACTTGTTGTTTTATATAGAAAGCGTAATGTTTGAACAAATATACCACATGGGAAGTAGTTCTGTATTGCTTTTAGCTTCCATAAGAGAAAACGAAGCAGCATATTCTAACCGCTGGCCTTTTGGTTAAAAGAAGCGTCACACAAAGCTTATTGTTCTCAAAGGACTTAAAGACCATCATCTTCATTAAAAAATATATTTATGTGCATGGTAATACATAATTTACTGTGCTCAATCTCGGGGTATTTTTTTTTTTTTTTTTTTACTTTTGAACAAATGTAAGTGCTCTTTATTGCTTAGTTAATATTTTTGACTCCACTGTTATGGAGAAAGTACCTTAATATATATAATTCCCATCGTACGTTTTTTTTTCTCTCATTTTGCCGCAACTCTGGACCAGTAAAAAGGGGGGGGGGGGGGGCTGAGAAACAGTAATTTTACTTGCGAGCATATTTCCCCAGCTCACCCCATGCTTATTAGAGTAAAGATTTTGATTAATATTTCCCGTATTGTGTTCCAGCAATACACCTGTTTATGACGCATATCACTCGGACAGAATTATCGAGTCCTAAGATTTGGAAACATGCGTGGCGCCTAGATATTTCGAAAAACCTATCTTCCTTGCATGCTCAAGATGCGTTCCACAGCCGAGTAGACAAAGATGGCGGCGCGTATAAGGGGAGGAAAACGGAGTCGTGCCCTATCGAAAAATCTCATTTGTATGAGAAATTTCTGTGTCCAATAAACACATATGAACCATACAAGATGTGTAAGAACATATAAGAACCGCAAAAGAGCCATAAAAGAACCATATAAGAACTATATAAGATATATAAAAAAACATATAAAAACCACATAAGAAACTTAACAGCAGTTTCTTTTAACTTTCTTATATGGTTCTTATATGTCCTTATGTAGTTCTTATTTAGTTATTTTATGGTTCATGCTTGTTCGTATATATCTTGTATAATTCATATAAATTTATTGGCCACAAAAAGCTTTTCATACAAATGGCTTTTTCACTAGGGTTTATACAGAGAGTTTGGCCATTCATTGGGAAGCATAGGAGTCAAATGAGTAGACGCCATTGGCCGAAAGCATGCTGGGCGTGTTCAAATGTGACCAACCAGAAGCCTGAAATAATACCCTGGCGGTTGTCGCGAGAAATAAAATTAATAAGTTCCTCGGAGTAACTCTTGGTGACTGAAAGTATGGTGCACGTGATGTTTCAATCACGGTCATCCAGAATCGCGCAGGAAGGGAGCGACTAGTGTAACTACCAACGTGATCCGTATGCCAGGCGCCGAGCGCCGGAAATCTGTCGTCCGAGCGGTCACACTCTGTTCAAGCAAAACAGAGTTCGAGCGGCACATTCATTTGTTACATCTTTCTGCGTGATCGTAATCGAAACATCACGTGCACCCTATTTTCAACCAGGAAGGGTTACTAGATTTAACTCTCACGCGCTTCTTATGCGCTTATTAAAACCACATATCTATGATTAAAACAGTGTCTCGTTACCACCGCTAGAAGATTCTTTTCGGCTTCTGGTTGGCTAAGAGAGCATTTCAAGCCCTCTTTCTTCGTCTGGTGCAAGCCCTGGATCTACCCACTCCTCCCATTGACCAAACTCTCTCTATGTGTGGCTCTGGAGCAGTAGAATGGGAACTATAACGTTTCAAAAATGCTCGGATGAAAAAAAAAAAAAAAAAGAAAGGATCGCCATAATCATTTGTTCATTTTATCTTCGTTGTGCGCATTAAAAATGTTTGCACTATTTTAAGACTTTACATGCACATTTCGTAGCAGCCCGGCTTTCGGGCGCCTATAGACCCCCCTCGAAAGTCATGTGCCGATTCTTAGAGTGTTGGACCCACTGCACAATGGCGGAACAACTGTCATCGTGAAACCTGCAAGCCATTCCGTAAGATAGCGAACGTCGGAGCCTGGCGAGCGCTAGGAGCCGACGAGACAATCAAACATCGTCGAAAGTGCAACGCCACTGCGCTCATCACTTTTTTTTTTCTGTGGGTGTGTTTTTTTTTTTTTTCTTCTTCTCTAACCCAACGTATTAAGTGTGCCGTTGCGTTGCGGTTTTAGTCCGCCATGGTCAACGTTACTAAAACACTCAGTTGGGAAACTCGCCGTCGAAACCTGGGTCGCTGGCGTCCACCGAGACCGAGCTAAATGCGACAACAGCGCCACTCTTTATCGTTTGTCTGTACTGTGGTCACCTTGAGCTTTTTGAAAGCCTGTTTTTGCGTAAAAACAAACGGAAAAGACTCTTCTTGTATGAAATTTATTGGAGTTTAGTACCAAATGATGGGCGCGTGATGTTTTTATCATCTTTAGTTCGCAAGGCTTTGAGGAACAATTAATATTGTTTTTATACAACCATGCCTCAGCGGGCCTTTCAGGTAGCACGTCCTGACCTACACTCTCAAGAAAAAAGGGTGTCAAAAGGTGTATACTTACACCTTTTGTCCCATATAATACACCCCCAAACTTCAAATCGACGTACTGCGCCCTACAGTCAAACAGACGGCCTGAAAGTTTACGAGGAACTTGATAGCCGTGTGGTACAACTTATTAAAATAGCTAATGTACGTTTTATTGGCAACAAAAAAAATAATCGGGGTTTTCTTGGCCCCACTGTAAAAACTCGGTGTTTTCTTTATGTGGACTTTGATACGTACTTTAGCTATATAAAATGTTGTACCACACGGCTATCAAGCCCCTCGTAAAATTTGGGGCCGTCTGTTCGACTATAGGGCGCTGCACGTCGAATTAAAGTTTGGGGGTGTATTATATGGGACAAAGGGTGTAACGATACACCTTTTGACACCCTTTTTTCTTGAGAGTGTAGGTGCATTTTAACTTCGGTAGTTTGACGCGGCGCGTCCGCCGGGGAGACGGGGGTGGCACCCCGCTGTATCTGTGCTTAAAGCCAAAATAGAAGTCGCGTGCGGTTCCTCGAGTGGCCGCTGCGGCAGAAATGGTGGCGTTGTGTTCGTCATTAGCTCGGTGCTCGGAGACAAATTGGGGCCACTTTCTCAACTGAGTGTTTTAGTAACGTTGGCCATGGTGTAGGGATTCCACTGCTGCCAATAGAGGGCAGTCTTTCAAAAGCAGCCTATAGACCTTTTTTTTTAATTTTCGTGTAGGCCGCCATATTGAATTCTGACGTGGCTGAGTTTGGAAAAAATAGTAAATCAAATCGTTTGCCTGTTGGAAAATGATAGAACTCAAGAGGTTCCTGCCAATAGTTCTACTTTTTCTTTTCTTTTTCTCGGCTATACATTTCTGTTATAATAGTCACGCTTACACTATTTAAATTTCGTCCCCCCAACCCAAGTACGTCGTATTTTAACGTGGCTACCGTAATACGAAAGCGGTCTATACTCCTTTTTGCAATAGGCCTGACCACTGCCGACTGTAGGATCTGACTCTGGGATCCATGGGATGCTAGCGTCGGCTGCAATCGGGCTTAAGGTTCATTCACACTGCCCCATTTTCTTGCGTTAAGTTACCTTACGAAATTACGTTCAATTAAACGGGACCTTTGTGCTTCATATTAAGCGAGGCTACCATCTCAAGGAGAAAGCATGACACGCGACATTCAAGACTCGAATGTTTCGGTGAATTATACGTAACGTAACTTAACGTAAGAAAATAGGGCAGTGTTAACCAGCCTCTAAAGTGAAATGGAGTACAAAAGTCAATCTCTCCGGTTTCAGTCCGCGTATCGTAGGTAAAAGGGCTCACCCACAGCCCGAGCTTCTGGAATACGATGATTCGAAGTAAAGTGACGCTTCCTTGATTGCGATGCCGTAGTAGTGGTAGCGGGACTGACCCCTGGTGCCCAGCCTCCTTGTGGTCAGCTGCGGAAACTGCTGCCGGATTATCTGCGAAGCAAAATAAAGCACGTAGTACTTCAGAAAAAACGGGCTGCACTTTGGTTCACCTTGAGTCTGTATCGTATAGCGCTATACAAGATAACCACACGGTGAAGCGAAGAAGTGCTCGCGCTACGAACGCGAGCGCGCAAGACTCAGGTTTCTCGGTCCCATCAGCTCGTAGAGCTGATGGCACCAAGCAGATAGCTCCAAATCCACACCGTCATGACATTCGTCATGCTTGGGTACGAGTTTCAATCATCGTTGAACCAATTGCAAAAAAAGTCAAGTTACTCGCGCTTTTGACGTTTCTTGATTGGTCCCATCACTGCGTTGCGTCGGCTGCGTCTGGTCAAAGCTAGGATTCCGTGTTTCCAAAATTTATTTATCTTAAATAAATCTAGGTAATTTTTTACTAAGAATGTTGGCTTTACCAGTGTTTTTTTTTTTTTTTTTTTGTTATATTTCCGATTCTCCGAAATTCTGAGTTAATTTTACTGTTCCAAAGATTTAAAATTTGAAAACAAAATAAATAAAGCCCGGGTGCCACGACCCATCGTCGGAAAGGAATCTTGACAAGCTAAAAGACAAATCCCTATTACAGCGAAGCTGTTATGTGCTAGGATCTGGAAAAAAAAATGCGTCCTTGGATGTTAACAAAAAAATTCCCGTTTAAACGGTGCTCCTTCGCTCCGATTGGTCGTGGCAAGCACTAATAAAAGGAGGGGGCAAGCCCCGTGAGTCAGTCTTCCTTGGGATAATTAGAAAGTGAGGTCCTGATCCCTTGTTAATATCTACGGTCACCGACTTATGTCAGCTAAGAGTGCGCTGGGACGGGGCTGAAGGCAAAAAGTGACGATCTAACATTTTTTTCTTTCGCTTCCGCGATGCTGATAAAGAGACTTGGGCTCAATCGGAAAAAAACTATCGTCGAAGTGTGCCTCAAAAAGTTGGGTTTAGATCTTACACCACCGTGGATTGAAAAACGTCATCGCTTCTATGTATGCATATGTGTCTTTAAAACGTTATCAACGTCTGTATAGTCAGCATAGACTAGATCTGCGACACCGACCCTCCTATAGAAGAACAGCTTTCATGCGCTTTCCCACATTGCACTGTACTCCATGTGGAACTCCTCACCTTTTGGGGAGCATTGGAGGACGTACAGCACACAGCCTTCACTGACAGAGACGCGACTTTCCGACACCAATATAGCCTCTTAACAGACTCCTTCACAGCAGTGCAGGAACTATCCTCCTCCGCCACGGAAGACGCCACAGCGAATTAAAATAGCAAAAGACTACAGATGCCTCAAGAATTTTGGACTCAAGGTAAACATACTGTGGACCCCAGGACATACAGCGCATGACGGGGGTAATGCTGCGGTGCATGCAGCAGCAGCCGTACAGGCACGCGGGACGGACCACACTTACGCCCCACCCCGCGCCCCGACAATCCAACACTCCAGACACCCTATCACCTGGACCCAACGAATGGCCCCAGAACAGGCATATAGTTTCCATGCAATGTATTCGTACCTCCATCAAGACCGCTAGAAAACAGCGTCTTGTGGAGTCTACACCACAGACGCCTGCCACCTGAGGACTTTCTAGGCAGCAAGAAGTTTTTTTTATAAATAAAGACATCGCAAACTCGGCCTGAACACCGCTCATAGTCAGTAAGTGGCAGTCACCACCTGTATCAGCCACACTACCAAAATGCAGCCATTGTCTCCAACGGTGTCGCGCAGATCTTTGGCATCTCATGAAGTACTGTCCTGCCTTCGCACAGGGCCAAAAACGTATCGACGACCTACACGTGACCTCTATTGCAGGTCACGCAGGCCGCAGGCAGGCTGCAAGGCCGCAGTGGGGGTTCCCCACTGCGGCCTTGAGCCATCCTTGTTATTAAAGGACTTTAATCAATCAATATAGCAATTAGCTGTAACGTCGTTGTGAAACTTAACATAGCTACCAACCAATGGCTGTGTTCCCTTGTCTCTACGTAGCCCTTTCCTATAGCGACGTTCTTAGTTGCCCTTTGGACTTGATATAAATGCCGTATAGTTGTCGTAAAGTTGGCGTAAAGGTAGCAGCTTCGCTGGGCCTCCATCTTCAAATAAAGTGGATGGGCTCTACAATTTTTTTTTCAGTAGTTTGAAATTTCAAAGGAAAGCTGAAGTGGCATTTCTTCACGTCCACTGAGTATGTGCTCTTGTAATTTTTTTTTTTATAAAATGTTGTTGTTGTTTTTTGTCCCTGGGACCTGGAAATTTTGATTTTTTCAAATAAATCTGACTAATAAAAAATTTACCACTTCGTTTTTTTGTTTCGTTTTAATATTATTTCGGATTTATCGGAAAACACGGAATCCCGAACTCCGCGGCGGGCAAGTTCGTCCGCTTCTTTTGCTGGAAGTTGCGTTGACGTCAGAAAGACGTCGAGCTCCGATTGGCTCCGACTGAAGGACAGTGGGTAGACCTCAATGCTATATGCCTTGCGGTCTACTCACTATCCTTCCAATCGGAGCCAATCAGAACTCGGCGTCTTTCTGACGTCACCACAACCTCCGCAAAAGAAGCAGACGAACTTGCGCTCCGCACAGCTCTTGAAGCAGGAAATCGAAAGAATCATGCCAGGTTTTGAGCGACGCCTTGAAAGTCTACAGAGGGAAGGTTAACTAAACTTCGCTTCACCTTAAGTTAATAGGGAGTTTTAGCGAGTCGTTTTTCAAGCACACGGTTCCGAAATCACGAACGGTGCAGCTGGTCCGTTCCGTGAAACCGTACGTGAAATTTCACATATTTTAGCAAATCGGGATACTGGCGCAATCGTGTAAACGATGATGATGATAGTGTTTAATGGTGGCGCCATCTTCTAGTAAACATGTGAAACATTCTGCAACGTGTAAGTCCGTGACGGCTCGTGTGTCCGGCGTACGCCTGATGTAAACAAGACGGCGGATGTATCATTTGCCGGTCGGAATTTCAAGAACTGCGAAGCTAGATAGAGTAATAAGTATCTGAACGAGCGTAAAGGTATGTGGTGTGTCTCCGTCATCTTGAACTCTAACGATCGTTGACGTTGTGTGCAATCGAACCAAATCATTTCGTCCGCTCGCGGTCGCCACGGCAGCTAGACTGCCCGCAGATCGCAAATATTTACTAGCATGCGCAGTTTACAGCATTCACAATCGCTTAGCGTTCTAAGCAGTCCTCGAAATGATTTGGTTCAGACTCTCGAGCGAAGCAGAGTAACAGGATGAAAAATCGCCTCCCGCTGTCCTAAGCCTAACGCTCGACTGAGTCGGCGAAGTCAATCGCCAAACCGACCGCCATCTTTTTTTTTTTTTTCACACGAGTTGTGAACGGTTGCTGGCTGCGTTGCGGTGACGACTCCAGCGGCCGGAATGGGAGAAACGAACGAGAAGAGCCTCCCGACCAGGGTGTAAGATAGGCAGGTGGAGAAACGGCCCATAGAAGCCTACCGCAACGCCGTGACCGGATTGTGTACTCGTCTGCTTGCGGGTACCCCTGACTTGCGACAGATGGCGCTGTGGCGAGAGGAGAAAAATCGGAATTGGATTTGCGTGGAACTTTATGGGAGACTGCGCAAAATAAACCGAGAGCACGATAGTCTTTCATTAAAAATCCACAAAAAACCATCTCCGTCAGTTTAGCCGGTCGCCACCGTTCGCCGACCTGCAGTGAGAGTTCGCGGTGCTCCACATAGATGGCGCCACAGAAAAAGAGAAAACCGAGGGGGACACAATGCGGTCACTCATTTGGCTCTCGTTTCCCCACCTGTCTATCTTACACCCTGCTCCCGACTCCCCGAACGACTCGCGCGCGCATGCGCAGTGGCGTCGCGGATGCGTTCGAGGGCGAACCGTTCGTGTGGAAGCGACCTGCTAAAACACCCTAATACCGCAGACAACGCTACGATTCGACGGAGCCAATCAAAAAAGTCCAAAAGTGCATCGTCACGGCGCTCGTGGTCTTTGAGCATTTTCTATCATCGCCTAAACGTGCACACGCAGTGAATGCGTCGTGATGCTGCGCTTGTTTTCTGCGTGTGCAGGATCGGTTTAACCATGTGTTTCAGACCAACTCAACTCGAGTTGAGTTGGTCTGAAGCAAGACGTCACTGATCAGTGACGTCACGCCAGTGTTGTGGCGCTGCTGTTGGTACTGCGCATGTGCAGACGCTTCAATCCTCCGGAGTTTGGCTTCTGCGCAGGCGCGGTGCCCACACCTGGTGTGGAAAAAACGGGCTTGTTTGAAAATACTGTCTTGGTGTAAAGCAAACAGACAAAGACGACTAGCGCCATGACGATGCAATTTTTGGCGCTTCTTGATTCGGCGCCATTGCGGATAGTAGCGTTGGCTACGGTCGGACTTTGTGTGAAACGGAGTATATTTAGGGTTCGGAGTTTTCGGTTTAAACCGATAAAAACCGATAAAAGTACGCCGAATCCATTTTCGGAAATTCGGTTTTAACCGAAAAAGGTCAGTTTTTAGGTTCTGCATTTTTTTTAAACCGATAAAAACCAATAAAAGTACGTCGAATCCATTTTTTTTTTTATTTAGTTTTAACCGGAAAAGGTCACTTTGACCTTCCAGTTGTACCACAGAGCCGTGGCGAAAAAGCAGAACCACAGTGTCTATCGGAACGTGTCCGAAGGTATGGGATACACGGGTGCCATCATGACGTTTTGGTTTAATGTGCACATCATCGATCGGAGCGTGAAGTCCGAAATGCCCCATACCTTCGCCATGTACGAGCGTGTTTTCAAACTCGTTGTAAGGAAGACTGACTTGATGCAAGCTCTGCATATTGTGTTGAGCTTCAAAAAGTCGCACCGTGTCTCTTTTTTGGCGGTCACAATTGGTTGATTGGCCGATTTCGGCTCAGGCAGCGCTTCATCTCCTTAGCCTGCCAGTGTCCAGTATTAGTGTTGAGAGGGCGTTCTCGAAGCATAGGGCCATAATAATAGGAAAGAAAGAGTGCGGATCAGCGAGGAGAACCTGGGAACGTACTATACATGTGTGTGTACTATAATAAGATAACGTAATCCTGATGTACAGAAGGTGAAGTTCTATGTTTTTGGACATAGGCTTCATATATGACTTGTTTGTGCTTCTCAGGTTTTTTCATTTTCTTTTACAGTTGCCCACATTTGCCAAATAAAGTGTCCATTTCTTTTTCAATGTATCTGTGGCGTCCTTCTTTGAGATATCACAAATATCAGAGCTACACGGATTATCTGATCTGGTGTCCGTTGGTCTTCATTTTATATTCACCGAAAAAAGCCGATAAACTTTTGTGGGCATAAATATACACCGAAAAAAAAAACCGAAAATTGAAATTTAAAATAAACACCGAAAAAAGTACGCCGAATTTTGAAAAAATAGAAACCGAAAACACAGAACTCTAAGTATATTATACCACCTTCTGGAAGATTATCACGAAAGTATTTTGTTGTTTCCTTTTCTTGGAAACTCGCGCAGTCGAAGGCCCAAATACGTGCAATTACGGACGAGCCTTTAAAAAGCGCGAGGAAAGGGGCATTCACTGCCCTTGATTGAGTCAGTGATAGCAGATACAGAAAGTGATAACACACACCGTGATGCTGGGCTTTTGATGCTGGTTGATGAGTGTCCGATGAGCTTGTAGCGTTGACTGCGCTTGTAGTACCTAAGGCTAAACTCAAGTATAGAACGTCGGCAATGGTAATCTTGATCCACAGTGTTAGATTGCCTGGTCTGGAATATTTTCTTAACACCGTGGGAAAATATTTCACACGGGGACCAATTGAAGCACCTGATGCACACTGTTGACGTCAGGAGTCTACCAATCGGATCTCTTGAAGAACCTAAAGCTGCAATCACAAGGCTAATGCATTATACAAAAGGCAGTCTGAAGACTGTATGGGACGTGTTTCTTTCTTGTATGGCGATATTGTCACAATGGTCTTACAAAAACTGTCTGTAGACATGATAAAGGCACACATATACGTGTCATCATCATCATCATTATCATCATCACCATCATAAAGCCTTTATTTGTGCCAATAAACAATATATTATAGTCTGAGATGTGGAACAGTGAGGTAAACATGGTTAGAAGATTCTTTGGGGATATCCAAAGATAATCCTATCAACATGTCTGCAGTGAAAACCATGTTGGTCAGCACCACTATCATAGGACGATATAAGGAAAAACTCTCCAGAGAAATATAGGAGGCGTAAATTATACAAGGTCTGGGGGAGCACTGTGTGAGCCATGCTTCTGTTACTCTATCTGAAAATTAAGTTTTGTTTTTAAACACTTCGATGCTCTAAAGCCATTGCCCCGCGCCCTAGAGTTCTCGTGTCATGAGCACGTGCCTGTTGGTTTTATTTGATCTTCTTTCTTAGTTTCTTCTGGATGAAATATTGAATTGTGAGTTCAGCGTCTGTCCTGTCTCTCTACATTCTTCTGCACTTTCCTCACGTTCCTCGCTTACTTTAAGCATGTATAACAGTCGAGAACTTAAAGCCTCTTTCTGGAGTTCTACGGCAATGTTCAAAAACGCAGAGAAACCCTCCAGCACCCTGTCACTGAAGTGCTTTGTGTGATATTCCGTTAAGGTGTGGTTTTTCGCAAATAGGTCAGACTGAATTCTAAAGCATAAACAAAAGAAAACTTAAAAAAATAACATTCACAAATATTTGTTGGTCTTACTTTTTAAAGGATTACAACTACGTCCTAAAAATTCACAAGGTTTAAACCTACTATTTCAATCCACATTCGGTGGCAGTTTGAGCTTTCTATGTGCAGGCGCCGGCTTTTTCGGCTCGTTTTACACAGCAAGATTCGCTACGAGCACTCTACTATAGTTGGTGCTCGGTACACTCATCTCTCTCGCGCAGGTAGCTGACGAGCTTTGACTTTACACGTAAAGCATATATAGTCCACCTCTCTAATTCGAGATGTCGTATAAAAGAAGCTCCAAAATTGCGCAATATATGATGTAGGATACCCTCCGGAACACCTGAATTATCGCGAGTGATAATACGGGCACGCTTACCGCTTCACCGGCTTAGTCGAAAACACATCCGAAAACAAAAGATTAGCGAAGGCAAAAAAAAAAAAAAAGGGTGAGGACACACGATAAAACTGGGGATTCATCGGAGGGACCACCGTCCCGCCTCCGGTGTTAATTGGGAGAGGCACGTCTGGGTGCGCGAGGCGTAAAATGCCACTAATGAGCAGCCGTTGCTCGGAGCAACTCAGTGAGCCCATCGCGCAGCCATCTCGTTTGATAGCGTGCAGAGTGGAATATTTCTGCATGATTGTTTGAAAGAAAGTGAGAGGAGATTACAAACAAAAAAGAGGGGACACAAATTGTAGGTGATATAAATGGTCTGCCCACGCCCTTCTCTATACCCGAACAATAGGCCCTTCTGAAAAATTCGCGCCAACTAGTGGCTGCTGCGCCAAATATTTCGCGGCAAAAAGATGTTACGTTAAGGGCAGATATGGCGTCACGAACGGACGTGACATCACGAACGGATGTGACATCATGGATGAAGATAATCGCGGTTTCGCCAAGACGAATGTCATATTTCTTTCTAATCAAAGATGGCGTATGCTCACTTTAATAAAACAAAGACACCTCTAAAGGTCGCCCTTCCGCAGCCCCCCCCTCCCCAGAGTCGTATATACAGAAAGCTTGGTAACTGGGAGGCGCGGGCCAAGCGCGGTCAGAGCCAGGGCGTGCACCAGACGCAGAAAAGGGGCTTGGCATGCTCTGTTGGTCAACCAGAAGGCGATAGTATCCCCTAGTGGTAGTAGCGAGAAACAGCTTTAATCGCTTTAATAAGCGCGCAAGAGTTAGTTGTAGTAACCCTTTATGGTTGAAAATAGAGTACGCGTGATGTTTTCATCATGAAAAAGCTGAAAGATGTAAGAAATGAAGGTACCGCTTGAATTCTGTTTGCTCGAACAGAGTGTGACCGCTCGAACGACAGCTCCCGGCCCTCGGCGCCTGGCGTACGGATTATGTCGATCGTTCCGGTAGTCGTGTTCTTCCACCATGATTTTGGATGACCGTGATTGAAAGATCGCTGGTACCATATTTTCAGTCACCAAGAGTTCCTCCGACGCACTTATTAAGTTTGTTTCTCGCGGCCATCGCCAGAGTATTTTTCCGTCTCCGGGTTGGCCACATTCGAATTCGTGAAGACGCCCTGGAACACGCCGAGCCCGCTTTCGGCCAATGGTACCTCCTCATTTGTCTCCTATGCTTCCCAGTAAATGGTCAAACTCTCTACATATACGGTTTTGCCCCCCCCCCCCCCCCCCCACACACACACACACACATTTGTATTTCGCCCCTGTGAACACAAGCCGTTCAGAAAGAGTCCAATGACGTCATACCTAAAACAGCACGCAAGCACAGGAAGACAAAAATAGAAGACAGGAAAGAACGCCGACTCCCAACTTATGTATTGTGAAAGGAAGAAAAAGAGGAGGCTTCATGACAGAAAGCCCTGGAGCACCCACAAGGTAAAAAGAAGAAGAAAAACGGATTCATTACTAAGTTCTAGTAGAAAAAAGAAAACAAAGACATAAGGTCACGACGAAAAAGAGGAGATTAAAGAAAGAAAGAAAAACAACAGGAAAAACAGAAAAAAAAGACATTTCCATAAAGTACAGGCCGGATAAGATCACTTGTATGCGCTGGCTAGGAAGTCTACCTCCTTGTCACTCAATGATAGTGAATGGTGACTCACAGACTGCTAACCTTATTTTTGGATGTGGTGGGATTCTAAAATTTCTCTAGTTTGCCGATCTCGATATCGCCCTAATATTGTTGTGTTCGAGAAAGTTGGTGAGCACTGACAGGTGAGGCAGTGTAAGGGCAGGGAATCTTGGAAAAAGCTCACCCACTTCTCCCCAGACCCGGAGAAAAGCTCACCAGAAGAAAACTTTATGTTGGTCTTAACACGAGTGCGGGCAACTTAGGTGCATGCGTGCCACACTAAAATACAACGATAAATTAAATCTGACAGACGCATGGTTTGTTGATTATAGTAGAAACAAGTTTATTTATTCATTGGTTAGAAGCGAATGCAGTTCCTTACTAGGTCCAGCAGTCTTTGTAGATCTCGATATACCTGGAACCCCTCGAAAAAAAACTTTCAGACGATTCTTCAGGCTCAGAGTGGTTTTTCCCACCCGCTCCTCTGAGGGTTCACCTCTCCGGGATTGTGTCAATGCCGTGGTAACAAGCGCCTGATTTTGCTGTAGGCATTCAATTAGCCTCCAGACGCTTGGATGGGCGTAGCCGACAAGCTTCTGGAACCCGGTATTCCATCCTTCGCAGGTGTTCGTTCGGTTTTTATCTTGAAGAGTGGCGTCATACATATCCCACCGCTCCGGGCGAAACTCTGGTCGCCGTCCATGCACAGTCAGGCGAAGGGAAGAATTCGCTTTGGGTGCCGCCACAGAACGAGCAGAAGCATAACGGAACGGGCCGTTGACATTTGTGCAATCGAAGTAGTCTAGCAGGTCGCCGATGGCACCGGTAGACTTTTCCCTGGTGTAGGTTAGTCCTTCGGGCACAAGCTATGGTGGAAGGAACACCAGAATATCCAAAATCCCACACAGCTTTCTAAATTGGTCACCTGTCTTGTACTTGTCCAAAATGCCCGATTCCCGTTCTTTTAAAATATTTTTAAAAAATTCGCCACTCAATGGTTTGTATATTACAGTTTTCCTTCAGCTTTCCTTTCCCATCACCCTGAGGTAATCGCTGATTTTAAATGCGTTTACGACGCACAATGACAGAAAGAATTTAATTTTCCTAGCCATTCACTTTAAATATTACCCTGAACCCTAAGGAAACCCATGCATTAGTAATGAAGGTACACTGTGCCTAACCTTCATCTGCACGTTTAGGGTAACATAAGCACATTGAAAAAGCGAGTTCACCGAAGGGTAACTTTGCTTCTTCGGTCACACTTCGGGTCCAAAAACTTCGGTTCAAAACGTTTCTTGGGCATGGCACAACTACAGGGGTTCTCCGGCATAACTTGAGTCAAGCAAGCTTGATCTTATCAGCTCCACTCAGTTTCGGTGACCTAAATTTTGGTCCCCTATCGTTGCTTCTCTGCTTGTTATGGCTTATCTGTTGACACATTTGCATGGAATGGGATAACAGCTTCTCCTAAAAATGGAAAAATGTCCATCGCGTCTGCATGCACTTTATCCTAACCCGTGTTTCGCCCGGGTAGCAAACAAAATGAGGTGAGCGCTTGTCCAGTGAGCTTCTGTGTGGTGAGCCTTTGTTCAGTTACCAAGGGCAGGAGGCCTCGCACGGTGGTGTGAAGTGAATAAAAATGTTCACGGAGTCAGTCATTAGGACATCGTCCAGTCTGTCCACTATAACAACCGCCACATGTTAGGGGGATCCCGTGCACAAAACCCTCTGAGCAGGCAACAAACTGGTGCTTGTGAAGCTTCTGGCTCCGTGATGTTGAGTGATTGTCAATAACGGAACCCACTTTAGAACAGATGTTGGCTATCTTGTAGGGAGCAGAAAGCACCACCGGGACCTCGTACCTGCTGGCAACTTGTTTTTAAATTGTGGAAAACTTTATGAAGGTACGGAACACCCACTGGGCGCTCCCTCTGTAAATGAGGTCTGTCTTTGTGAATCCCCTTCCACTTCCATACCAGGGACACCAAAACCCCAACAAGCACTACCAAGCAACAAGGCTCGTGCTTGTTGAGGTTTTCACAAGGACAGACCTTTGTTTCCTCCTTTTCTACCGCAACTCCGTAATGCATCCGTTTTTCTCCTTTCTTTTACCTTGTGGGTGCGCGTGGGGCTTCGTGTCTGAAGCTTGCTGCTTTTTTTTTTTTTCACAATACATAAATTGGGAGTCGGCGTCTTTTCCAGTGTTTTATTTTCTTCCTCCTGTGCTTGTGCGCTGTTTTAGGTAGGTCTTCTAAGTACCAGCCACCTCAACTCTCTACGTTACTCCAATGGCGTCACACGCGTAGCGAAGGAAACGATTCGGATGGTGACAAACAGAAGGTAAGGGCGCAAGTGAACTGGTGTATGTTAAACATTTTGAGTTTCTTTTCTTGGTGTAAACATTCGTATTCCTCAGTCTCGAGTTGCTACAAAATGTTCGGTTGGTAACTTCAGGCAATTGTACCAGTCGCCCTTTCAGACAGCGTAGAAATTATTCTGAAATCTTCAGGGAGGTATAAAGATACAAAGCGTTAATTTTCGCTATTATCTAAATACTTCTTAGAATGGTGTTCGCGCGATCATGGGCGTTTCTGAAACACTTCTGCGGGGAGTTCAAGTGCGCTATTCGGTCGTCAAAATAAATGGTCTAAATAAGCCAATGAACGCAGTGTAGTGAAACTTTGCACAACAATGTTTTTGGGGTGGTGCATTCATCACGCCCAAATTTTGTGAATGTAGGTTTCTGGGAAAAAGTGGATCAAATGAAAAGAAAATCTGGTCATTTTATATGCGCGGGAGGAAACCAGAAGCAAACCGCCGGGTTAAAGGTGCTATTCAAATATGGCACCGCGAGCGGCAATAATCTTGTTCCTGATGGAGCACCCTAAAGCCGCGCTCACACTGATAATACATTACACAAAGGACAGTCAGCAAACACTGCCTGTCCTTGTATAACCAAAACACTACCGTCCTGTGTCAGAGTCAGCAAACACTGCCTGTCCTTGTATAACTAAAACATTACCGTCCTGTGTCAATCACCTCGATTGTCTGTCGAACATTTCAACGGATAGTTAACGGCCAGCTTCTCAACCACCTTGAAGAATCCGGCTATCTCTCCAACAGTCAGTACGGCTTTCGAAGAGGTCGCAGCTGCAGATCAGCATTGGCAAATATTACCCATTTTATCAGTGATCACATGAATAATCGATCCATGAAAGATCTAATCCAACTTGACCTAAGCAATGCGTTCGATACGCTCGACATTAACCTTCTGCTTGAGAAGCTCACACACGCAGGCATACACGGTTTTCTATTCACCTGGATATCAAGCTTTCTGCAGAATCGCAGCCAACAAGTTGTGTGCTGTGGGGCACGGTCTACAGAAAGGGTCATTTCATCAGGAATGCCGCAGGGCTCTGTCTTCGCTCCGACGCTCTTTCTCGTATACATGAACGGCATGCCACGCAACGTCAAGTGTATCCTAGTGCAAAACGCAGACGATACATCGATCGCGACGACAATTTCGTTCCAGTCTGACGCACGTCACTTGCAAAACTATCTAGAAGATATAGAGAGATGGATTTCAAGACAACACTTAAGCCTGAGCGAATCCAAAAGTTCCGTGATACGTTTCTCAAACTGCAAATAAAACAGACAAGCCCTGTAGATACTCTTGAAGGCACTCCATTACCCGCATCAGACCACCTGTCCATCTTGGGTGTCACGTTTTCTCAAAACTTGGATTTTTCCGGACATATTGCCGGTGTTATCTCGAAGTCCCGCAGGACGCGTGGCTTCATCACCCGCGTCGCAAGGCCAGGTGGGCCGGCGGTCCTGCAGGCGCTATATAAATCCTTAGTCCTGCCTTCATTGGAATACTGCTCTGCGGTTTGGTCTCCCTCTCAGCAACACCTAATCGAGAGACTGGAGAGTGTGCAGCGCCGCGCAACCCGCAAAATCTGCGCCTGGTGCCCTGGCACGACCGACGTGTCGCACCACACACGGCTCAGAACCCTTGGCTGGCGGCCCCTCGATCAGAGACGAAGGATTTCTCGAGTCCGCGTGCTGTGCCGATTGCTCGACGGATCTCTTTCGGGGACTCGCCTATCGGCCGCCCTAGGCCTCGATAGAAGATCAGGTCAGCTCGAACTTTTCGAGGCAGGACTGTTCGTCAGAGCGAATCCCTGCTGCCTGCCGCCATTAGAAAATTTTGACCATCCCATTAGCTCATTGCAAGGTATTTGCGAGACGAATGCCTTTGCGTCTGCTGCCATCATCACGATGTTCACTCCCTCACCCCTTCACCCCCTCTTCCTCTTGAGTCATAATCCTCACCATCGCCACCGTCATCAACAACATCATCGTCATCACCACCACCTCCATCATCACTGCCATCATAATTTTAACGTTTCTAAAGCTGGGGTAGTACTATAACTCCCAACGCACACGGCGGCAGACTGGCCGGCGCACAGGCGTAAGGGTTTTTACCTATCTGCTTTGGCCGACACGCCACCGTGTGCGCACCAATTTAAGTGCAAATAAATCACTTAATCACTCACTCACTCACTGCTTGACGAGTGTTTCTTCCTTGTTTGCAGGTCACATTGGTCAAATAAACACTATCGGCAGCCATATTCGAAGCATGTATATAGCGAAGGTGCTGAGAACATTGTTGAAGCGTGTGCGTAGATAATGTAGATATCATGGCTGCAGAACGTGGCTTTTGTGTGATGCAAGAGGAGTGCGACTGAAGTTCATAGCAGATCCAGCCCAGCCAATCTTTGTGTGTGGAGTATCAGAATCAACCAGACGGTTTGTCTTTTGTTTTCCGCCCGCGCAAACTTTTTTTTCTCTTGCATGATCTTGTGAAGCTTACACTCACGAAATTTAAATATAATAAATGCACCACCTAAGAACACCATTGTATTATGTTTTAATGCACTGTGCACAATGGCTTATTTAAAGTGTTAAACGAAAAGGTGTTACTGCAACCCGTTTCTTTTGGGAGTAACAAAGGAACGGCGCCGTTCCATTTTGCATAGGTGGAACTGACATGGGAACTCATTACATTTTTACTGGAACGGAAAAAGAAACTGCGCTTCTTTTTTTCGACCAGGGGTGTAGTTTTTATTTAATTTCTAAGATGGAAATTTTAAAAATGTAAAAACAATCAGCCGTATTCACCAGTCGTGATTAACTAGCGCTGTTTTAAAGTTAGTATCGCGTCTAAGTAGTCGCGAACTAAGAAAAACATTCTGCGACTAAGGATCGACTAGTTCTGCGGTATTCACGAGCGCAAAGTGAGCGGGTGACTATCTAGTCAGAACTAACAAGCGAAAGTGACATAAAAAGATAGGTCACGCTTACGCGTTCTTAAAACCTGCTGCGAAAACGGGTATTTCATCGCATAAAAACTAATATTTAAGTGTTTATCAGGAAAAAAAAGTTACAATGAGAGTCTAACTCTCCGAGAGAAAGGTTTACAACTAAGAAGTTGCAAAACGCAAGGAAGAAACACGGCAGCCGCATTGCCAGCGCCATAAACAAATGCAAAAGCGCCCCTAAATTCTTTTTTTGTTCATCGTCCAGCGCCTTGTTGAGATCTTTTTAGCGGCATCTCTGACCGTCGAAGGTGGCTGTTTGCACATTTTCTCCTCCATTTATTTCTGGGTGTGTCCGCCAGCGTTCCGGGACAGTAAGTGCTTCGTTAGCGCTGGCGGTCAGCGGTGATACGAGTCGGCCATGGCGCTGAGCCGCTAGTCACCCGCTAAACACCGGCTAAACTAGCCCTACCCCATGGCTAAGATTTGTTAAGCGCCGTTCACACTCTTGCGACCAAGTAAGACTCAGAGAGACCAGACCGGTTTTGAAGCCTTTTGCGACTTCTTAGGACCGATTGCGTTGCAGCTGCCAGCGGAGCTGGTCCTAAGAGATTGGAAGTGGCTTAAAAATCGGTCTGGTCTCTCTCGGTCTTACTTGGTCACAAGTGTGTGAACGGGCCTTTAGTCGACTTCTTAATCGCTCGGGGCGACTAGGCCCTAAACACGACCGCTGAATGCCAAGCGCTGACTTAGCGGTGGCTATCGCTTTCCACGTGATCATTATAGACGATGACGCCGCTAGTCAGTGGTTAAACAGCCGCTACCCGCGCCTTATGAATACGGGTGAATATTTTTACAAAGAGCAGGATCTCATTAACTTTCTAGTTACTTGTCTTAGGGTTTTGTTTGTGTGATCCTCGCTTGGTAGCAGTCAGGTAGAGGAGAGCTACTAGACATCGATTATCTTTTCAGTGTCCTAGGCTTCGGTGTAAAAAGCTAAACTTTTAGTCGAAGGAATAGACACAGAAAAAGGAACGTTTCAAACTCAGCTCGTTTATTTGCAACCACGAATCCTCATACACCTAGAAATTGATGCCTTACTACGGCCATCACTGAACTTCCACAAAAATACCTACAGTTACCCAAAAAGAGCAGGTTACCAGACATCGAGCGCACCCTTGTATCCCGAACATCGGTCAGTTAAAAGATACACAAAAATTAACTTTTATTTCTTCTCACCTAGTCTCCCATCTTCAAATTGGACAAGGAATCCAACCTTCACGAAGAAGGACGTGTAGTTTTCAAGAGTGACCTTCCAAAAGCTCTACCCTCTTCTTTACTTGCTCATCTTGCGGACAGCAGCATCGACAGGTAACTGTTGTTAAGTCGGAACAAGAGAGTTTGTAAGATTGAAACGTGTTGTGTTGCTGTAAAACGCTCGTGCAATGTGGGGTAAAAATACATTTGACTCGTCCGAATCAACCACCACAAACACGAATGAGGTTAAAAGCTGAGCTTTTTAAGAGGGCGCCGTACCTCTATTTATTCGTCCGTTTCAGTCACCAGGTGGCGCGCGGCTCGAAACGTGGTTGAACGCGCAACTTCTAGATGGCGCCAGTATCGAAGTGTGAAAAGGCCCGCGTTATCCGCTGCGTGAAATAGATCCCGAAATGTGCCGTGTTCTCCCGGCGGAGGAAGTTTCTCCCTCCCTCGCGCGCGCTTGGTATGTCTGTGGTCAGTCAGCTCAGTGTGCACAGCATCGGACGTCAGTGATAATACGCGCGGTGGCCAAGTCCGGCCTCTGCGCTGTGAGATGCAGTGGGTGGCGCTCGTTTCTGTTCGGAGGTAAGAATAAAAATGTGGCTCCCCTTTTTTACGACGCTCGTTTCTATAGCTTTTTTTTAATATATATATATATATATATATATATATATATATATATATATATCTCAAGTGACCTACAGTACCGCCTCTTCGAAATCGTCCTTTGCGGCGAGCGATTGAGAGTCAGGTTAGCATTTTATTTTTGTCAGCACTACACGTTCAATGAAGACCTCGGGCGGCGATGTAAATATGCGTTGCTCCCCTAAGTGTGTCCAAGGTGCGCAATGGCAATTGGAAACGACGACGAGCCCACTGGGACCCGGGTCAAGGCAAGAACAACCAACTACTAAAGGGAAAAAAATCATGTTCGCATACACAGACAGAACGCCTCCATCGAAAGAAATGAATCATGCGCTTGTTCTGCCAGTCTCGTTGTGCGTCTGTCAAAAGCCACAAAGGAGGAAGTCAATCAGCGCCTACACCACTCACCCCCCCCCCTAAAAAAGAAGAAAAGAAAGCTTTCTTGGGCGCCCGCGGTCGCCCAAGCGATGACCTTGGAAGGGTATGCGATTGTAGCAAGTTTGTCCCCCGGTTGTGCCCCTGTCTCAAATGCCACGGTCCGTTTGTCCCAAGTACCCGTCTTATCTTCCCGAGTATCGACTCCGCAGTGATTCTGAATCATTCCGATGCTTTCCAACGTTGCAAAATGGTTAGACGAATATTTGCACACAAGTATACACTGTTCGAAGAACTATCTACAGCGCTAAAATTTAAAAACGTTTAGTTAGATTCGGGAACTCGGGTAAATTTAGCTCATTGTTAGAACATTCTTATTCGCTCGATGAACTCCACAAAACGTGTAAATATTAGAATGAACTTTCCAGAGAGCGATAGTTGTTGTCGGGGTTCCAGGCGACCGGACAGGCCGATTTTATTTCATAATCACAATCGTATCATCAAGGGCACGCCATTTCCTCATCACTTCTACGAAAAGAGTTGGTGTATTCGTAGCACACATAGACGGAAACGGTTGAGACTGTGCCCAAATAATATATTCTTTTGGAAGGTACTGGGCAGCGATTACAATAAATGCCTCTAACATAAACATTCTGCTCCACATGTGTATTCACAAGATGCAATACATCGTTCTCCCAACTTCGTTGAAATGGGCATGAAAGCGCGTAACTGTCACTTGGTTGAAGTTCTACTTAGAGGTGAAGTCTTAACTGCAAAAAGTCGTTAATTATTTTTTTTCCGTTCCACTACAAAGCTCGATTCACTTCAGTTTTTGTTTTTATGTCGTCTCTACAGCGCTTTTACGTCGGTACTTTCGTGTTTCGTCAGGATAGATGCTCCCACGAGAAGAGCGTATGAGATATGTGAATAGGATTGGAAATTTGAAATGTTCTTGTTCAATCGCATTTTTCTTTGGTTATCAACGCTTTTTAGCGTCATCACAAGACGTTCAAACCATAATACACTGGTGATTAAAAAATAAGCACCAAAAAACATGCACCGATTTTTGCTCAAAAATAAACACCGGAAAAAACATACCCTAATCATTACCCATGTCGCCTTTTTGGGCAATATGTGAATTTCCAGAAGTACAGCGAGTTATCACCTCCCCTAGGAATACCCTGACTACAGAGCAGGCGACCCGTTTTTCCCCGCGTTAGATTGCGGTGACCATGAACTGTACGGAGGTCACAGGACGTCCGTGAAAAATAAAAAGGAGGCAAGGAACAATCTACTTTGTGGACGCTTCATCCCCGATTTCCACGACCCCAAGGCCGAAGGACGTTTGTGTGAAGGATAACGATAAAATAAAACTTTGCGTCAAAAAAAAGCCTGTTTTTAAAAGAAAAAAAAAGTACAAACAAGCACAACGCGTTGACGGACCGCGAGGTTGTGGAACACCTCGCGGTCCGCTTGCCACAGGACGGTTGTCTTCGACCCATTGCTTCAAGGTGAATTTGCCATCTGCGAAAACACGGAGACCTACCCACCGAGAACCAGGAAAGCAAGACACGCACACTGAGGCCTCGGCGTGCAGAATGAAACAGGATACGGGCGCGAAATGCGGCCGCGGAAGAACACCTTGCACTGTGCCGATCCGGCCGATCTCCAAACGGACGATTTCGCATTTCGTGGACAGCGAGCGCCACCGCACGGGAGAGAGAGGTACCTTAAAAATAACGAAAACAAGCACCGACACCTTGGTTCTTTATATTTGCTGTAGTTACGGAACACATCGACTTACATAAATAATTTGGATATTATTCGATTCCGTAATAAATTTAGAAGACATTAAGCGCAACACTTTTTATGTTTGCATTTAGACAATTTTGTAAATTCGCTCCGAACGCAAGAGTGCCGAATTAGCCGATTTTGACCATTTTCATGATTTTTTTAAGAATATAATTAAATTTATAATAAAACAATTGTTGCGCTTAATGTCTCGATAATGACTCAATGTCTTTAAAGCAGAAATTTTCAAGAAGATCCGGGCAGCCGTTATTATGTGAGAATTTTTCTAAGTTGGTGAAAAACCTGATGTATTCTCTATGGGGCTCTGAGGTGCGCCCCCTCTTAAAGGTGATACTAACACATGAAATTCTGCTTCCGCTTGTTTTCTTCTCCTGGTGCCTTTCCCTCACGGCATTCAAATTCATGTTTTCGTGTGATGGGATAGATGAAAAAAAAAAGAAAACTGTCCTTAATCTAGCTAAATATGATAATCAGCAAAATACAAAGGTAACGTATATGTAACGATAGGTTCGATTTTTAACTGTAACGGGATCGAATCCCTTTTTCACTTTCAAAAGTTGTAACGCGAACGCCTTCCAAAAAATCAGAAGGAACGAGAAATGATCTTACGTTTCCTTTATTGAGGAACGTGTACAACACTGCTTATTTATACGTGTGTTTTTTTTTTCTTTACGACCGAATATTGTTTTGTATTTCGCTATAATGTCCGGATAGCGCTCGTCCTTTGTACTTAATCCGCTCTGCGTTTCGTGCGCTGTTCTGTTTCTCTTATTCATAAACCAACTCGCCCACATCGCCAAATTAATATAATTTTTCATTCTGGATTGTGCATGAGCTTGAAACTAATGTTATTCCTATGTGGGTGTAGAAGTTTGTGGCACCAATGGATTGTTTACGTTTGGTTGCTTTAGGTTATGTGCATTTTTCTGTTTGTAATTTTTTTCCGAACGGTTGTTTGGTGGTCACAGCTCTGAGAAGGGGAGGGTATGTTAAGATACGGTATTAAGAGAGCGAGGTATCTTCACCGACATCATTACCTGTCACGAGAAAGAGATAATTTTAGTAAGGTTAAATAATTATGTTGTCGAACTAATGGAATAAACTTTTTCCATTACAACTTTTTATAGTTTACATTGAACCTAACGATTGTTGTCGTTGATACACCTTGTTGAGACAAGTATTGCTCGAAGGCCTGGAGGAAAATGGTTAAGAAAGAATTAAATTTAGAAAAATCATATTTTAAGTCGATACCATCAGAGCGGGCAAAGTCCCAAAGAAATAGTAGCGTCTGTTTTGCTCAGGCACCGCACTTCGGGTTGATCCAGTCTTCTTAAGCATGTATACTGGAGTCTAGAAAATAAGACCGCTCGTCATGGAGCCCTGCATACTCCCACAGCAGATGTCGGAGTGTGGGAGGAACGCCTGAAGATTACGTAGAACAGGTCACCGCTGGGTTCGGAGCTTCAGCTGACTGCGTTGGTTCACAGTTGGAACTGGTTGTGGAGAGAACGTACTGCCTGGGTCATCTGTGTCATGTGGGTCATCTGGTTCATCTGTGTATGTGTCAGTGTGTAGACTCTCCACCGGGCCAGGACGTCCCTAGTGAGGGCAGCGCCGGTGCGTGCTTTATGCATGAGAACTTGTACACATCTTGGTAGACCGCTCGGTAAAGGTGAATCGTTTGCTAGGGTCTGTTCCCTCAGGTGGGAGTGATCTGCCTTCTTGGGTGCTGCCTTCTTGTCCCAGTGGTCGAGGTCGATTAGTGCAGGAGACCGAGATGTCCGGGTGGGAGCAGATATACGACTCCGCGCTCGCACACGCTTGGGCAGCTGCGCTGCCTCGGCCACCCACGTGCCCCGGTAACCAATCCATTCGTACTTCAAAGCTGTGAGTGGAGAGCAGCTACAATAAATTGGTTTGAACTTGACTGGTTGAATTCACCTGGCAAAGAATAGGCCATCACCTTGCCTCCTTGAAAGAACGAGGCCCAAGAACGTGGGGTGTTTTAATTAAGTTTACACGACTAGGGTACATATATGATTCGTTTAATATTATCTATACAGGTAAGCTCTCGTCATTTGATAGCTGCATCTTGATTGGTGGCACGAAGGCGTTTTCATACCCTCCACCTGCCATTGAGCAATAGCATACCTTGCAGTTAAAACCTAATCGGAGCACTTGCACCTGGTTAGAATCAGTCCTCTTGCCGTAGACGATGTAGTCGTAAGCATAAACGTAACGATGAGTCCGATACAAAGCCCTCACGATTCATGCTGGCAATCGACTGACTTCATAAATAAGGATTCCTGGGAAAAATGTGAAGCTGAATAACATTGCAGCCCCGCTCGCGCTGCAGCTTCTTGTGCTCATCGAACACTTTCCGCGATTGTTTTTAGGCTGATTAAATTATCTGTGCACCCCACGACGACGCACTGATAGCCAAGGAACCCTAGATTTTCCGAACTTTTGACACAGTAAAAAGCACCACTATGAACTAATTCACGCACGACGTCCGTTTCTAAGCCTTTTCGCCCGTACCCATGGCGGTTGCATACCCTGTGTCAACGGGTTTTCCGGAAATGCACCCGGTGGAGGGTACATCATTTGCGCGCTGGTATTAAATTAAGCGAAAAAGATCTATAGGACGAACCAACCTCAGGAGCCACGTAAGCACGGCATTTGTAGGTCTGTTATTTCGCACCCGCTAAACTATCCTGAAAAATAAATGGGCAACCGGTGCCAGGGATTGACCCCTTGTAGTCGGCGTGCAAGCCGAGTGCACTGCCGACTCAGCAACAGACCCATTGATTTTGCTTGCCTGTTTTGGCAATTATTACAAATAAATTACAATGATAAACTCACCTATACGACAAACTTTGCGCGAGCATGAAGTTAAAAATGTCTTCGCATCAGCAAGAACGTCCAGCACCAGCAGCCTTTCAGGCGGACACTCCAGCGTGGCGTACACAGCTTTCAGTGCGTCGGAGAGGGATTCTTTAATATACAATCGCTGGGGGCACGTGTCTACAGCACCATGTCTAACAGCCGTTCTGCTTCAACAAATTAAATTCAGGACCAGCAAGATGGCGATGTCAATTAAGATTTCATTATTCATTTCAACAGGGAGAAACTGACTGCCATGTGGTGTTAAGGGGATGTCCTTTTTTTAGGGTTCACCGGAGAACGTCCAAAAATTAAAAGGCATCTCACCAGCAGTTTAAAAATGCGAGCTGTGTATACTCTGGTTTCTTGCAAAGGAAACAATCGACACCCCAACAAATACAAAAAAAAACACTGGTCGCGCCATGTTTTAACATGAAGAGTATTCGTGCGAAGCTTAAAATAAAGGTTTTAATTAGGGATGCCGCGAACTTTTTTCGAATCGAAGTTTCGATGATTGAATCAAGCGGTTGGAAAGGTTCGAAAGATTTCGATTTTTCGAACTGTCTATATCGGAAAATTCGACGGAGGTCGAATTTTCGAACTTGTTAAGCTAAGAAGTTCGACGCTTTTCGAACCGTCGAACTTATTACGCTAAAAAATTCGATCTTTTTCGAACTTTCGAATTTATTGCGCTGCAAGGTTCGATGCTTGTCGAACTTTCGAACTTGACTGACCAAAAAATTCGATGAATTTCGAACTTTCGAGTTTATTTATCAAGAGAATTCAAAAAATTTCGAACTTTCGAACTCTGAAAAGTCAGAAGTTCGACGAACTTCGAACTTTTAGGGTAAAAGTTCGACGTTCGTCGAACTTCGAAAGACCGGCGGACGGTTTCATTTGATTTCAAGTAGTGGGGTACATTCGTAATTTTTTTTTCTCGAACTTTTACACGCGGTGCTGCGTTCCTTACGAAAGACAATGTCGTTTATTTCAATGTTCTGGCATGCTTAGGTTTAAAGAAATAAATCCCCGAAGGGGCGAGGAAGGACGACGGGTTTTTGACGATTATCGTTTGTGCCAGATTTGAAGCACGCTGCAGCCGGAGCTATTCATGGCAGATAAGTTATACTTTTTTTAAGAATGATCAATGTATAGCCTAGGTAAGTGCCGTTTTAAGATGTGATTATTGTTATTCAACGTGAGTTTCGAAGAAATGTCCAAACATGTATCTGCATGCAATTATGACCTAAACTTGATATTTATTTTCGTCTAAGTTGTTTGAGGTATCGCATTTAAATTAACACCACAGACAGTACATATCGCTGCCATCTGCAGAATACAAAATAATATATTTATTGTTTTTTTCACGTTAAGGAATAAATTAACTCATGGGAGAAGATTTCTAGTAGTGTTCAAGTTCAGCACGTCATTAAAAGAAAACTTTTTTTTTTTTCGCTTCACGTTCCTGGGACGTGTTTCTTTTAGCCTGTACACACTTTGGTAAAAGAAACTTGTTTCGCAGTTCTGAACCTCTGAATATGCAAGAATAGAACACTTCCGACGAATTCTTGATAGTTTTTTTTTTTTTTCTCCTGCTTTTTATTTCCGCATTTATTCTTTTTTTTTTTTTTCTTTTGTTACTATCGGCACAGGTGTTTAGGTCGAAAAGACAGCTTTGAACTTCCGAACCACTAAGCATGTGACGAGCAGTGCCTTCTGACAACGAGTTTCTAACAATGACCATCTACGCAACCTTTTATGCAGTGAAGAGCGACATTAGCTATACATATGCATAAATGATTTCAGATTAAAATAAGCTCGACCACGCCCTCTTTCCTCGTATTGTTTTCTTTAACAGTCCGAAATACCTGCAAGGCAGAGAAGGAGGCTGAAGCCCTTCCCTCCCCCCCCCCCCCCCCCCCCCGCTATCCTCTTTCCCCCCGTTTTTCCTCTTCCGACGTCACTTGTATGGTAGAACGCTCCTCGACCTCGAGTTGTGTCGGCTTTTGTGCTTTTTGCGAGGCGATTCCTCCGTCCCAGAAAATAAACCTCCAGGACAATTATAAACTTCACCGGATCGGATTACTACCAGCGTGCAAGGGGTGGCGAGCTAGTTTGCCAGGTTGCTTCACGGTTTTTCTGAGCCTCAACCTCCTGCTCGCCCCTGGCCGTTTCGAACTGGAAGAGTCTCGTAAAACAGTGTGTTCGTGCAATCACTACTGCTTGATGCAGGTTAAAGACCCCCCCCCCCCCCCCCCCCACGGGGCTGGCGGTCACAATTCTGCACTGGCAAATATTCTAGCACATCCGGGACACTCGTCGTCTCATTTAATTGCCTGACCAACTTCGCAGAATCTAGATATCACACCCTAACTTTTCTAAACTTGATTTTGTGAAAACCAGTGAGTCGTGAAAACGTTATTTGAAACTGAAACTGTGGAAAAACTTGAAAATCGGACTTCGAACTTTGAAAACTTGGATTAAAAAATAATTCAAAATCTTCGATTTTTTTTTTTTTTTTGAATTTAGCGTTAAAAGAGAATCGAAATTTTCGAACTTTTCGAACTTTATGGAAAAAGAAATTCGAAATCTTCGAATTGTTCAAACTTCATGTCTATAAAAATTCGAAGCGTTCGAAGTTTTCGAATCTTTTTTACAAAGAATTTCGAAATCTTCGAATTTATCGAACCTGAAGTAAAAAAATATTCGAAATATTCGAATTCGAAATTTTAGAAACCGTGAAAGCTTCGAACTTTTCGAATTCGAAACTCCGCTGTGGACAAAAGTTGCGAATTTTTCGAAATCGAACCTCGGTCGGTACGAAAATATCGAAATTTTTCGAAATCGAACCTCAGTTCGCTTCGCAAATATCGAACCCTTTCGAAATCGAACCTAGGGTGGTTCGCGACATCCCTAGTTTTAATAGAAGGCAGAATTGTCATCATTTTACTCTAGATTAAACATCTTGCCCTGGGACTGCATGAAACAATGAACGGTACACCGGTAAACCGAAGACAATTTAAATTACATTACGCGTTAAAAGGATACTGAACCAAGGAATTTAGTTTCCATAATCAGTGGCGCACGTTCTTTCCACGAGCCAGCAGCCGCCGGTGTGCGCGAGGACACGCAACAAAAATGACGTCAAAGACCTCCATTCGCGGTTAAGATGACAGTGAAATGTATGGGCTTCGGGCCAAAGGAAAATAAAGACAGGCTTTTCATCTACACAGTGGTGTTTGGGGTAAAAGGTAAGCGATTAATTGGTCTAACAAGCACGTAGCTTTCACTTGTAGAGATAAAAGCCTGTCTTTATTCTCCGTTGGCCCGAAGCCCATGCATTTCACTGTCCCCTTAAGCGCGAATGAAGGTCTTTGACGTCATTTCTGTTGTGTGTGCTCGCGCACACCGGCGGCTGCTGGCTCGTGGAAAGAATGTGCGCCACTTATTATGGACACTAAATTGTTTGTTAAGTATCCCTTTAAGCGCTTTTGTATGCCACTCGACAACTCTTCAACACAAAAGGGAACACATAGTGCATGAAACGCATCTCTTACTTCTCGAAGAAAGCTACCAATTCTACTTTGCTCGCGGCAGCACGAAGAAACAATAAACAATGAAATTTCATCCAAAAGCCTGATCTGGATTACAGCGCGATGAAAAGAATTCAATTGATTTCTTAAAAACATAAAACCCGACACAACTTTTTTAACAAACACATGCGATAATAATAGTCCTTCCTATCCAAACCGCCAGATGAACACTCCAAAGACAAGACGCAACTTTTGTACATTTCCTCTAGCACACGCCGAAACCTAAAGTACATGCCGAAATTGTGCGATTAAAGGAATGTTAAAAATACTTGCCCGCGAAAAAAGTTCCCACCCACCCCGTTTGGTAGCCTTCTCTCCTGAACAACTGTCGAGCAGTAGGGAACTTTCTTAATGTTGCTAAGGAACCCCAAGATACTTATTCGGCGTCGGCAAAAATGATCTATATATGTTGATAGAAAATGGGGGTATGTGACCCCCTTCCAAAGGCCACAGCCCTTTTGCCAATTAATGGCCGTCAGCTCGCAATAAGGTTTAATCTCCCTAACCGGTGCTACAATACTTACCTTTACAAAAGATAAGTATCCAACGGACTTAAGAAACCGTCGACCTTAGACGAATCTGAGTAATGCTCAAGCGGTCACTTTGTGGCCAGTGCACTGCCGTCGATCACCTGGACCTCGTTGCCCTGCTGCTTCTCGGTTGTCTACGTGAACGTCACCTTGCTAGGCGTTACAGTTCCCTTGTCCTCGCTCTGGTCACCTCCCGAATTTTCGCTGGGGTCTCGGCGACCGATGTGGTGTTAGCCGTCGCCAGTGGACGCTACGGCCCGTGTTTGTCAGCTTCCTTCTTGGTCATGCTATTCGTTGGTGTCTCAAAGGCGGGAGCCGCCCCCCCAAACACCCCCTTCGCATCCGCTTCGCCCATGAAGAACTTGGTGTTGGCATCCCCTCCTCCACAACCCGTGGTCGCTGGGTGCGACACGCAGTGGTCGGCGTCGTCTCCGAACCGGTTGCGGGTTTCGTATTTCGGCACCCGGCACTTGCGACGGATGTCGCCGGTCCGTTGGCAGCACAGGCAGAGCAATTCCCTGCCCGACGTCACAAAGAGTGCCACCCCTCCGGCAATTTTCACCTGATGTGGCAGGTCATCTGAATCTAGCCCGAGCTTGAATGGCAGTATCCGTCATCGACACACAGCCCGCAACGCCCTGCACTCGCCACTTCCCTGTTCCCACTTCGGTCATCTTGTCATACAGTGCGAGTGCCGCTCTCACCTCCTCGTCGGGCACCTGGAAGAGCAGCCAGCGCAGCTTGATGCGGACGTCCCGGTTGCGCGGATCGATGAAGATGCATAGCCGCTCTTTGACGACGAGGACTCCCGTTATGAGAACCCTCCGTTTACTTTCGGGTGACCTGAAATTCACGGCCCAGACGTGGTTCATCTGGTACTCCCTCAAAGCGATGACCCCGGGGAACCGTCCCAGTTGACTCAGGGTGTCCCGGAAGTCTTCCACACGACGTCAGCGTGCATAAAAACGGTGCTTGAAACCGCAGAACCAGTTGGCAGTGGCGGCAAGGTAATCTCATAGTCAGTCGAAGCCGAGTCATTCCTGTCACCGCGATCCGGCTGTGCCGCTGAACGTGCTCCGGCGGGGCCCAATATCCCACGTTAGCACTCTGTGAAAGCCGGCGGTGGAATGCCTGAGCTACGGACCGAGCACGCAGGAACGGGAGGAGCAGAAGCAGGTGGTCTGATAAAGCGCGCGGAACTTAGACAGGTGGGAAAGGCAACAAAAAAAGGAGCAGAAAAAGATTGTCTAGAAAGAACGCGCGTAACGAGGAAGAGTGTGAAGAGGAGGTATGCACGCTTCTCCTCTCCCGATGACCCAGAAAATTCAGCGCAAAGGCTTTGTATTCGGATGGTGCTAAAAGGAAGCGCGCTCAGCTTCACAAAGAGACAGTCGTGTGACATGATTTGTTCCCATGCAAAACCCTGCCCTGGGTATACTACCTGAACTACGAGCACCACCCATCCAGGTGCTGAAAGAATCTGCCCTAGCCACCACATGAACGAAGTGCACCACGCAGCCTATAAAGCTGCCGCGTTTAAACACGTTTCGCAAAAGAACCAAGGCTGCAGCGTTTTTTTTTTTATCAAATAAATATTTGGCGCTGCTTGACTGGCACTATCAGGCCGTAGTTTTGGCCGCGGTAGGATTCAATGAGAAACGGAGTACAGTGTGACAGATGTTTCACGCCACTTCCCGTCGCTTAGCCGAGACAGCCTTCGTCACGTTTCCTTCTCTCACCTTTCCGAAACTTGCCGCGTTGACCGGCTGCATGGTGTTCCTGGTGCAGAAGTCCACGTAGTGCAGGTACAGGGTATTTCGTGGAATGCAGACACCCTCGGCAACCTCGTAGTTTTCTTCTAACCTGCACAGTAAAGCGAGTCAAAATCAAACTCGGATGTACATTTGTGTAACCATCTGGCACGGGACGTTGTCATGTGCGCTGTCCAAAGAGGACATGCTTTCTGCTGTGCACAGCATTTGCTGGACCGGAAGTGGATGTTTTCCCGCCACTTCCGGTAGCTTTGGCATGTTTTTTTGTTTTTTTTTTTTGTTCGGGTAAGCGCAAGCTTCCGCTTCAGTCTTTAGACATAGTCCAGGGGCCCTAAAGTCGTCAAACACAAAGTTGGGGCGGAAGTTGACGGAGCGCATCGATTGGACTGTCACGTCGACGTCCAATCGGCTCGCTCTGCGAGCTTTTGGATCCAACTCTGCGTTTGACGAGTTTAGGGCCCCTGGAGCGTGTTATCACGTGGGACTAACGTAGCCAATCACGTGCTCTGCTGGCTCTCCTCCAAGATCTCTGCTGCTGTTTTCTTTATGGGGGGTGTCGTGTTTTCTACCTGAATGAACAGAAGACTTCCAGCCGCAGACCAGGACGGACAGGCTTAAAAAAACCCTAGCTTATTCCAGCAATTCAATATATACCGAGGTTCGGTCACATGATAATAGACAAGCACGGTACACTTTCCGCAAGTCATATCGAGGGGTGCCAGATGTCCGGTCATATGATTATAAACGAGCACGGCACACTTTCTGCAAGTCATATCGAGGTATTAAAGTACCGCGTGACAGTATCGCGCTGTACGCAGAAGAGCGATAACACTACATCCCCATTTTTCGAGTGAGAGGCAGAGTTTGCATCAAACAAAAAATCACCCTCAAACAAATAACAATCAAAAAGGTCATCACGTGGCATTGACAAGAAACAACGCAGCATTCACAACCAACATGAATCTATCGAACACGCTGAGTTCAAAACAAACAAGAATCAAGTACGGTGCATTCAGAAATTTCGTACCGCTCAGGCTGGCGGACTATCCGGCTAGATCGCGTCGCATATACCGGAGGAACCGCAGGCAACGAAAAACTAGACTCGTGTCCTTCATTCGGACTGTTTCGGCCAATTGGCGACCCGGGACGACGGGGGCACGTTGCCCTTGGGCAGCAGTAAGTTTCCACTTCTGGAAACTAATAGCAGTCACTATTTTCCACACTTCCCCTCTCCTGCTTGAATTGGACCAGGACTCTTTGGTTCCGTTTGATTCGGCAACCGTGCCTCAACTCAACCACATAGAGTTGAGAGCGTAGACAGAAGGACCACGCCCTTCTGTCTAAGGTCTTTCACCCAGACTACGTCACCCGGCTTTAACTGAGGCAGGTGACGCGCCGCATGGCGGCTGGTATAGAAGGGGCGTTGCGTACCCCTAAGGAGCGTGTCTTTTTGACGGATCTCCTTCAGGCTCGGCGTACTTGGCCCCAGTTTCTTTGGGTGAAGTGGAAGCGTGGTACGGAGCCTCCGACTCATGAGCAACTCCTCTGGCGTGCTGCCTAGTTGTCCCGGGGTGTCCCTGTATGCTAACAGAGCCAAATAGGGATCATTAGACTTCAACAACAGTCTTAACGGTTTTCACCATCCTTTCAACTTCGCCGTTCGCTGGCGGAAACTTCGGGCTCGATGTGACGCTTCTGAACCGGTAGTCCCTCGCGAACTGCCTAAATTTCTGGCTAACAAATTGTTGGCCGTTATCCGTCACCAGACTTCTGGTATGCCAAGCCTCAGAAATATACTTTTAAGTTGTTCTACAACATGGGAACTAGTCAAGTCTTCAAGACGGCACAGTTCTGGGAAGCGAGAAAGGTAATCTACTACTAAGAAATAGTAACTTTCTTTCACGTAAAAGATCTCTGCTGCCACTCTTCCCCATGGCCTAGACGGAGTCTTAGTCGGCAGCATAGGCTCTGACGGCTGGTCATGGTGCTCTGCACAAACCCTGCAATTTGTGACAACTGAAGCAAGCTGAGAGCTTAGGCCAGGCCACCACACGGACTCTAGTGCTCTGGCCCTGCACCGAACAATACCTTGATGCCCTTTGTGGAGCTGCTTTAAAACCTCGCTTTTTAGTGGCTGGAGAACCACGAAGCGGCTGCCTTTCAAAAGGACGCCCTTACAAATACTGAACGTTCCACATTCTTGCCAATAACGCTTTAGCACGGCCGGTAAAGAGGTTATGCAGGGTCACCCTTCTCGAGTAAAGCATATTAACTATTGGCAAGTCTCATCACATGCTTGCTCTTCGGCAACTGATCTGAAGCTGTCAGACTCGCTCGACTCTGACAACAAACCTGCCACGAAACTGCTTACTTCTACTGACAGGCAGTTCACCATTCGCTGTCCCCACAGAGCTGCCCGTGATAGTGCATCAGCAATCGCAAGTTTTTTACCTGGAACATACTCGACATCGAAGCTAAAGCGCATCAACCGCATCCTAAACATTTGAATGCGCGGTGGAAGCAAATCCAGTGGGGAGTTTCCCAGTAAAGTCACCAACGGCTTTTGGTCAATTTCTACAGCAAAATGCAACCCCCTTAGGTAACTTTCGAGGCGCTCTGCGGCCCAAGTCAGAGCCAAGGTCTCCTTTTCAATTTGCGCATAGCGCATTTCCGTAGGCGTTAGAGATCTTGAAACAAAAAACAACAGGCCTTTGCTCGTTGTTGGGCTGCAGCTGTAACAAAACAGCCCCTAACTCATATGACGAAGCATCCGCCGAAAGAATCGTCGGGTACTTTAGGTCATATTGCCACGTTCGTCAGCGAGCGACCGCGCGCGTGGCCGAGTGGTTACCGTGCTTGACTGTCGTGCAAAAGGTCTAGGTTCGATTCCAGTCAGTGGAATGCTCTTTTATTTGTTCTTTCATTGCGTTCTCGTGAGTTCGAGAACATTCTCGTCAGATCGAGCTCTGAATGTTCCAGTCGCCGAACAATCTAGGCCGATTGTTCCAGAACCCAACGCGCGTACATGGGACTCCGCGTGCTGATCTGCAGTCAGTTTCGCCCCAGCGTTCGACTGTGCTGCTACGCCGATATCGACGCCCGCGACACTCTGCTGTGTTCTTTTGTACCCTTTTATTTTTGGCCCAAGTTCGCCACATTAAACATTTATTTCTTTCTGTTTATTTATTGTTTATTTGGTCACCATCCGTGACATTTTGGTGGAGGTGCGGGGTACCGCATGCCCGTACAGCGTTCCCCTCCCAGGGCCCGCAGTGCAAGCCCGATTCCAAGCCCTGTGACAAGACCACTCAACGCGGAACCTGAAACTCGGACCAGTCGCCGCACCCAAGGTCTACACCCGGAATACGGACTTCTGCCACCCAGGACCAGGCAGCCTACGAGGCCGACGATGGACGACCAGCAATCGCAGTCCCCGACCGCCGCCGCCGTCGTCTACCTGCCTGTTGCCCAGCGAACCCCAACGACCTTCCACGGCGAGACCCACGAAGACGTAGAGGACTGGCTCCTGCACTACGAACGTGTAGCACGCCATAATGGATGGACCACTGAGCAGCGCCTCCAAAACCTCTACTTCTCCTTGGAGGGTACCGCGAGGCAGTGGTTCGAGAACCACGAGGCATCACTTACGTCGTGGGACACCTGTATCGCTGGCCTGAAGGAGACATTCACGAACCAGACACGACGACAGCGAGCGGAAGACCTCCTTCAAGTACGAACTCAAGGGCCCAACGAAACGGTAACCAGCTTCGTTGAAGACGTCCTCCGCCTGAGCAGCCGCGCCGACCCTCAGTCCACCGAGGAAAAGAAGCTGCGTATCCTGATGCGCGGCATGAAGGACGACATTTTCGGTGGCCTCGTACGCAACCCACCGACGACGATTCAAGAATTTGTAACCGAGGCGACGAACATTGAGCGTGCACTGCAAGCCCGAGCCAGCCACTACCAGAGGCTACCCGGCGTCAGCGCGGTTCCGCCGTCCGCTTGCGACCTTGGCTCCAGCATCTCCAGCATTCGCGAGATCATCCGGGACGTCGTCCGGGAGGAAATTAAGAAGCTCCTGCCTGCTACCCACCAGTCGGCTTCGGTGTCAATAGCCGAAGTTGTCCGCGACGAGGTTCAGCGGGCAATTCAACTGGAGGCTCCTGCCAACGTACCTGCACCCGAGGAGCCCACCGTGACCTACGCCGCAGTGGCCCGACGGCCACCGCCTCCTCCTCGCGCCTATGTCGCGCCGCCCCGACGCCAGTCTCCTGCGCCGCAGCACGACCGACGCCGCGACGACCAGCCCCAGTACGCCAGCCAGGAGCCCCGTGTACCCCGGAAGACCGATGTGTGGCGAACGGCCGACCGACGCCCGCTCTGCTACCACTGCGGGGAAGCCGACCATGTGTACCGCCGATGCCCATACCGACGACTCGGGCTGCGCGGATTCCACCCAAACGACCCGCGTCCCCGGTATGGTGAACGCCCTCGGGAGATCGACGAGTACCTGCGACGACCCCAGTCCCCCGAGCCTGCGTCCCGCCGAGAGTTCCGGTCGCCATCGCCCCGACGTCCAGCTTCGCCGATGCACCGACCCCGACGTGAAAGCCTGTCACCCCTCGCTCCTCACCGGGGAAACTAGGCGCGGCAACTCCTGGAGGTGGAGTTGCAGAAGACAACCGACGTAAAGAGCCTCCAAGAACGACGGAGCGCTCCCACTCTCCCGACCCCACGCATCACAACGACGCTCCTGCATCGGTGTCCAACAACCTGAACGTTGTGATCGACGGCCTCGACGCATCGGCACTCGTGGACACCGGAGCAGACTACTCAGTCTTGAGTGGGAGGCTCTCCCGCCGCCTTCGAAAAATCATGACGCCGTGGGAAGGACCCCAAATACGAACCGCCGGAGGACATCTCATCACACCAGTCGGGAGATGCACTGCTCGCGTCGAGATCCACGGTGAAACGTGCCCTGTCAAGTTCGTCGTTCTGCAAGACTGTTCGAGGGACGTTATCCTCGGAATGGACTCTCTCTGCGAGTATGGCGCCGTCATCGACCTCGGAACAAACCGGCTGACGCTACGAAAACCTGCTCCACCAGCGGAGGAACCCCAAGCGACGTCACCCACAGTCCGAGTCCTCGCAAACCACGTAAACCTACCACCGCGGTTGAGTGTTTTCGTACTTGTCGGGATCGATGAAGCTTCCTGTGGCGAAGTTCTTCTCGAGGGTAGCCTCCAATTGCTCCTGGGAAGAGGCATCGGCGTCGCAAGGGGAGTAGCTGAACTTCAGGATGGGCGGACTGTGGCCCTCGTGACGAACTTCCGAAACGAAACGCAACACCTCACGAAAGGTGCAGCCGTGGGCCACGTCGAGAAACTCCGAAACCCCGCCGAAATCACCGCGATTACTGACGAATCCTCGCCGCCCCAGCAAGACAGTACGCCGCCAGCGCAGCTCGACATTGACCCTAAGCTTCCGGACCCTAAACGGCGTCAGCTGGCTAACCTCCTTGCCGAATACCGCGACTGCTTTGCGACGTCGTCGAAGATGCGCCAGACCGCGGTTGCCAAGCACCGCATCGTTACCGAGGACGACGCGCGCCCTGTGCATCGATCGCCGTACAGAGTCTCCGCTAAGGAAAGGGAGGTGATCCATCAGCAAGTTCAAGAGATGCTGAATGACGACATAATCCAACCTTCAAGCAGTCCATGGGCCTCTCCAGTCGTGCTGGTTAAGAAGAAGGACGGAACTCTTCGGTTCTGCGTGGACTACCGGCAGCTCAACACGGTTACGAAGAAAGACGTCTACCCACTCCCCCGCATCGACGACACTCTAGACCGGCTGCGCCACTCTCGATACTTTTCATCGATGGATCTGAAGAGCGGCTACTGGCAAATCGAGGTCGACGAACGGGACCGAGAGAAGACAGCCTTCGTCACGCCGGATGGACTGTACGAATTCAAGGTGATGCCCTTCGGACTATGCACGGCGCCAGCGACTTTCCAGCGTGTCATGGACACCGTACTGGCAGGGCTGAAGTGGCAGAGTTGTCTCGTCTACCTTGACGACGTCGTAGTATTTTCAGCTGACTTCGACGAGCACTTGAGACGACTCCGAGCTGTTCTTCAAGCAATTCAGACCGCCGGACTCACACTCAAGCCGTCAAAGTGCCGGTTCGCCTATGACGAACTGAAGTTCCTTGGCCACGTGGTTAGTAACGAAGGCGTCCGCCCAGACCCCGAGAAGACTCGCGCCGTCGCGACATTTCCAGCGCCGACAGATAAGAAGGCCGTGCGAAGATTCCTTGGACTTTGTGCCTATTATCGACGCTTCGTTCGGGATTTCGCAAGGATTTCCGCACCACTTACGAATCTCACGAAGGACGCCGAGAAGTTCGAATGGGCCGAGGAGCAGCAGCAGGCATTCGACGAACTGAAACAACGACTCCAGACTCCTCCTGTGCTTGGACATTTCGACCAGGATGCGGAAACAGAAATTCACACGGACGCAAGTAACGCGGGACTGGGCGCAGTACTAGTCCAAGTGCAAGAAGGCATCGAGCGAGTCATCGCCTACGCAAGTCGGACATTGTCCAAGGCGGAGAAAAATTACTCCACGACTGAGAAAGAATGCCTTGCGGTCGTCTGGGCAATAACGAAGTTTCGTCCGTACTTGTACGGGAGCCCGTTCCGTGTAGTCACGGACCACCACTCGCTCTGCTGGCTTGCGAACCTGAAGGACCCGTCAGGACGCCTCGCTCGATGGAGTCTTCGACTACAAGAGTTCAACATGACAGCGGTCTATAAGTCAGGCCGCAAGCACAGCGACGCCGACTGCCTGTCCAGAGCCCCCGTCGAAACCCCTTCCGGCTGCAGCGACGACAATGACGACGAGTGCTTCCTAGGAGCAGTGAACACCGACGATATGGCACGACGTCAACGGGACGATCCTGAGCTGCGCGCATTAATCGAGCACCTGGAAGGGGGCAGGAGTACCGTGCCACGTGTCTTCTCACGAGTACTGCAGACCTTCGCCATCCGACAAGGTGTACTCTACAAAGAGAACTTCGGCGACAACAACACACCGTGGTTGCTGGTAATCCCTAGTGACCTTCGAGAAGAGATCTTCCAAGCCTGTCACGACGACCCGACGTCCGGACACCTTGGTTACAGCCGTACGCTGGCCCGAATTCGTGAAAGGTATTACTGGCCGAAGCTGCCGAAGACCGTTCACTTCTACACACGGTCCTGCCACGAGTGCCAGCGACGCAAGAAACCGCCGACGAAGCCGGCAGGTCTCCTGCATCCGATTGCTCCCCCGACCGCACCGTTCCAGCAGATTGGAATGGATCTACTTGGTCCTTTTCCACCATCGACGCAAGGAAACAGATGGATTATCGTCGCCACCGATTATCTCACACGGTACGCCGAAACGAAAGCCCTTCCTGCAGGGACTGCTGTGGAAGTCGCCAAGTTCTTTATCGAGTCCATCGTTCTCCGGCACGGCGCTCCCGAAGTTTTGATCTCTGACCGTGGATCATCGTTCATGGCCCAGCTGACGCAAGAAATCCTTCGTCTCAGCCACACCAGCCATCGGCGCACAACGGCGTACCACCCGCAGACCAACGGGCTGACGGAGAGACTCAACAAAACCATCGCCGACATGATCTCCATGTACGCCGACGTGGAGCACAAGACATGGGACGAGGTGTTGCCGTACGTCACATTTGCCTACAACACGGCCGTGCAAGCGACCACCGGGGTGACACCCTTCCAACTGGTTCATGGTCGTAAAGTAACGACAATGCTGGACGCGATGTTACCCCACGAACCGACTCTCGACGGAAGCGACGACGCCCAGGTGGTTGCCCAACGGGCAGAAGAAGTCCGTCAGCTCGCCAGACTCCGGATTAAGGCGCAACAACGTGTCGACACTGGCCGCTACAACCTTCGTCGTCGGGACGTCCACTTCCAGCCCGGAGACAGGGTGTGGGTGTGGACACCGATCCGCCGCCGTGGTCTCAGTGAGAAACTCCTAAAGCGCTACTTCGGACCCTACAAAGTACTTCGTCGGCTCGGGGATCTGAACTACGAGGTGATGCCCGACGGAACACGGACTTCATCACGCCGCGCTCCACGACCAGAAGTCGTCCACGTCGTGCGCCTCAAGCCGTACTACGCACGATAAGACTGCGAACTGTGATCTTGTGTACCGCTTGATAGGATTGTGTTTTGCGAGCCTCCGTAGGTTCCCTTTTTTTGTTTGTTTCGCTCTGTTTTGTTGCCTTTTACGTGGCATCGAGACGATGCCTTTTTAAAGGGGTGAGTAATGCCACGCTCGTCAGCGAGCGACCGCGCGCGTGGCCGAGTGGTTACCGTGCTTGACTGTCGTGCAAAAAGTCTGGGTTCGATTCCAGTCAGTGGAATGCTCTTTTATTTGTTCTTTCATTGCGTTCTCGTGAGTTCGAGAACATTCTCGTCAGATCGAGTTCTGAATGTTCCAGTCGCCGAACAATCTAGGCCGATTGTTCCAGAACCCAACGCGCGTACATAAGGGACTCCGCGTGCTGATCTGCAGTCAGTTTCGCCCCAGCGTTCGACTGTGCTGCTACGCCGATATCGACGCCCGCGACGCTCTGCTGTTTTCTTTTGTACCCTTTTATTTTTGGCACAAGTTCGCCACATTTAACGTGTATTTCTTTCTGTTTATTTATTGTTTATTTGGTCACCATCCGTGACAATATGTTGCCATGCAACTATGCGAACAGATATCTTTTTTTAGATACTCAAACGACGCCTCTTAAGCGTCACTCCTAAGCCACTCTGCATTCTTTTGCAGCAGCTGACGTAACGGTGCTGTCTTTTTAGCCAGATTGGCGATAAACCGCGAACAGGGATTAGCAAGACCTAACAGCCAGCGCATTTCAGCCACGTCCGTTGGTGCCTTCATCTCAGCTATAGCTTGAACCTTCGCGGGATCGGGGCGTATGCCATCTTTGCTCACCACACAACCGAGGAAAGAAAGCTCCTTCACGCTGAATTGGCATTTTTTCTTGTTCAAGGTTACACCGGCTTTGGAAAGTCGCTCCAGAGTGCGATGCAGACGCTCATCGTGCTCTTTCTGGTTGGAGCCAAAGACTAGCACATCGTCCATCAGGTTTACCAATTCCGGGATTCCATCATGAATTTCGCTCATTCGCTTCTGGAACTACTCAGGACCTGAGGTTATTCCAAACGGCAACCTTTCGAAGCAGTAGCGCCCGTATGGCGGGATGAACGTAGTTAAAAACTGGCATTCTTTCGCCAACTTCACTTGATGGAAACCCAAGTTGGTGTCGAGTTTTGAAAACACCTCTGCTCCACTGGGCAACGTTGGAGAATCGTCAACTGTGGGAAGTATGAAACGCACCCGTCTCACATTCTTGTCGAGTTGAGTCAAGTCAACACAAATGCGTACGTCTCCCGATGGCTTGAAGACCGGAACTATGCCCGCACGCCACTCAGTCGGGCCTTCGAGTTTTCTAATGACTTCATTGGCCGCTATTTTGTCGAGTTCTTTTTTTACCCCTTCTCGCAACGGGATGGGAATACGAGGGGCGGTGTGAATGGCGTAGGGCACACACTCTGGTTTCAGACGAATGAAATAGTCGCCTTTCGTGGTTCCAAGACCATTGAACAAGAAAGGATAGCTCGTTTCCACCGATACTTGATTGACAAACATTACTATTCCTAAGGCTTCGATGGCTCGTAAGCCTATGATAACAGATTTTACCGATTCAACGACAAAAACCGTTCGTAAGGTGAAATTACGCTTCCACGGAATGGTGGCAACGAACTGTCCTTTGACCTTCAACTCCTCATTGCCTGGCCCCTTTAAAGCGATTTTAGAACGCTCAAGCTACCCTGGTAATCCTGGGAAGGACGCTGGGACTACTGAAACTTCAGCTCCCGTGTCGATTTTCGCAGAAACGATTGTATCATTGATAGACACCTCTACCGTTCTAGCTTTGGCGCTTGTAACCCCCAAAAAACAGACAAAGTTCCTGCGGTTCGCGGTTCGCGTTCCAGTCTCGACACTGCTGGCGCCTACCTTGGAGGCTCTTGTTTAATCAAACAGACGGCGGCTAAATGTCCTCGGTTCCCGCACTTATGGCCAACTGCTCCTCGTGCTGGGCACGAAGAACGGTATGCGGGCCTTTCCCGCACGTTGAACACCTCGGAGCGCTGTTGGTGTTGTGTCCGACGCGTTGACTGTACTTTGTTCTTGGGCGATGCCCGTGGGGCTTCCTTTCACAGCAAACCGCGTCGACCTCGGCGCTCGACGACAGAGCCTTCGAAAGTTTCGTAGAACCGCTGCGAAGCTCCTTTTGTTGTCGTATCACACTTTCTTTGAGACGTGCCTTCACAAAAGCGCTTGCCAGTGTTAGCGTCGCATCCATCTGAAGAGCCTCGGAGAGCTTGGCGTCGCGTAGGCCTACAACGAAGCGGTCGCGAACCATCCGCTCGTTTACTTCGCCGTAGTCGCACCGGTTTGACAGCGTATGTAGGGCTGTGGCAAACTGGTCCACTGTCTCGCCTGGTTCCTGACAGCGGCGATGGAAGCACGCGATTTCATAAACTAGGTTGCGTGCGGCGACAAAGTTGTCGTCAAACTTTTGCTTGACAACGGCGTATTTCTTCGAGTCTTCTTCTTACAGGTTGAAGGTCTGGAATATCTTGCGCGCTTGCCGTCCCATGGTGTGCAGTAGGGTCCGTACCTGAGCTTCCTTTGTCCGCTCGTTCAGTCCAGAGGCGAACCGGTAATCGTAGAAGTCCTGAACCGAAGCAGGCCATTCCGACGTTTTTTCATAGTTGAAGCGGCGGCTGTACCGAAAAAGGTCCCGGCTGGTACAAAACCTTGTCTTCGTGGTCGGGCATGCCTGGATACCCTTGGTCGGCGGCCATGGCAGAAAGTGGGCGACGGACCACAAGGATTGGCAAGTGTCTCATCCCACTTCTGCCACCATGTCGTGTTTTCTACCGGGATGAACCAAAGACTTCCAGCCGCAGGCCACGACGGACATGCCCAAAAAAGCCCCTAGTTTATTCCAGCAATCCAATCTATACAGAGGTCCGGTCACATGATAATAGACAAGCACGGTACACTTTCCACATGTCATATCTAGGGGTGACAGCTGTCCGGTCACATGATGATAGACAAGCGCGGTACAAGTCATACCTAGGTGTTACAGTACCACATGACAGTATCGCGCTATACGCAGAAGACCGATAACACTACAGGGAGTATCAACCCGCGGCCTGCAAGCGGTGCATTCTTTGGGTTTTAATTGTTTTTTTTTTTTGTTTTTTTCAGAAATGCCCACCACAGCTTCTCATTATATGGGTTCTTTTTAAGTTTTTATCAAAACCATTCACGAAATTCACGCATTGCAACCAGAGCTCTGTGTGTACATAAATACGCAGTGCTTCGGTATGTGGTACCGCCTGCATTTTGGCGCCCGCATTTGAATGATTGGTTAGCTTTAGCTGTTGTACTACTTCGCATCGGCAGCCTTCCAGTTCGCGCAGCCACTCGTACGGAAAGAGGTGCCGGGTGGAGGAGGGGTAAAAGGGGGAGGGAGGAGGAGTGATCGACTGGTTGTAGTAAACGGTAGAAATCCATTCCCAAACTTGATTGTCACAAACTAAAATAACGGGGGTGAAATCTTTTTTGTTTTATTTAACAATACTTAAGTAAGACTTTTGAGTTCGTACTTTCATCCCAAGCATAGACATTATTATTGACGTACAGTTTATAATGTACTAGTCTTAACTTATCATATCGTTTCTCATTGGTTTGAACTGAAATTCATAATTGCTTACTCTTGGCCAGTTTATTTGGTAAAAAAGGCCTTAGATACAGACAACGTTGTACTCCTTAGCTTGGAGCAGTTCTTGAAAACGTCACTTTTTTATTATAATTGAACATCCGTAAAGATAACGGCGTCTAGCTATGCCGTCTTGAGGCCTTCCTAATCGATACATTCCCTATAGGGACGTGTGGGTTACCCGAAGTTTGTTGTTGAAGATTTCTTCTACTACTGCCTTTCCGAATTGTTTTCTGCTGCACACCAAGGCTGGGGCTAGATAAGAGACGGAAAAATTGCGCGGGTGCCTTACCGCAACCGCTAGCCTTGTACCTGCTCCACGAGTGGTAACTTCAGCGCACTACTGCGCTTCTCATGCGCTCAGTCTTTCTAAAAATGACAGATTTAGGAGTATTGGCTGACACTCAGCAAGTTTCTAATTGAAACCATGTCTATTTCCACTAATCAAAAAGTTAATTAACGAATATTAATTAATTAGCCGACTTGTCCCAAAGATTAGCCACCCACATAATGTCCGCCTGGCCGTATAACCCACCTGCACAAACCGCATTAGTGTAGCCTTCACGGTTTTTTTAAACAAATGCGTAAGAATAAAAAAAAAAAACACCCTGTATATATATATATATATATAGATCGGTGCCGTTTAGGTTATATATATGCCATCTTACCAAGACGTACATGTTTCAAATGCCGAAAGCATAGCTTCTTCCTCCGGCAACCAAATCTTGTAAGAACTACTTGACGCGGCGTAGGAACACTGCGCAACATTTGCTTTTCATTTAGGTGACAACGAGTGTTGATAAGAACCGAAAAGAGCACGTCGAATGTGAAAAAATAATAAAAACCAAAAACGCAGAACATTAGCATTTACACAAATGTCTCCCTGTCGTCTTACTGTGATTAATATAACTCACCACCCTGCTAAAACAAATATATACATCCATACAACCCATATACTGTATCATATATACAAAAGGCGTACAGGAAGTAAAATATGAAAATTAAGCAGTTTCAGCAGCAGACTTCAGAATTTTAAGTGGTTCAAGACAATCTCTTTTATCTTATACAAATATAATATGCACATAAAACCGCAGTAATAATAATAATGTTTATTTGCACAATACTTTCGCAATGTTGTGCATTAGGTCTATTTAACTAAAATCTCGATAAATGGAAAATCATTACGGACAGGTGGAAGGCAACCATGATTAAGGACTTCTTAGAGGGAAAACACATTAAGCAACCATGGCCAAACATTAAATAGACCGTGCTTCCTTTTCAATAGCCCAAGCAAGTATATAAATCGGTGGATTTTAGCTAATTAAATTTAAAGCGAGCAGATGGCGCACTCGTACAAGCATTGCCAACTCGGTCGTCTTTTAACCCATCTGCCCTTGACCCTGGCAAGTTTGTCGGTCTCATTTTTCGAAGAAAGAAAGCTATGCGTTAAAATGTCATAAGCTAGAATCAGGGTAAAAAAAAAAAAAGATTAGTAAAAAAAATCAGATCTATTTGATTGAAATCAAATTGATGTGATTTAAATCACGCTAGCCGGAAGTAGAGCCACTCTATATGGCAGCGTATCTGCCAGAGTAGCGACACGACGCAAAATTATCTAGATGCACGAAATCAGAAGCGCCGATAGTGATCTCCATTTTGGGCCTGGGGGTTGCCATGGTAACCGTACTGCTAGCGACGCCGGGCGGCAATTTTTTGCTAGTTGATATCTCCATTCATTTATTGAAAAGTGGTAAAAGACGCTTGGCATGGCTACAGTGTAGCAGGCAGTTTGGCACGGGCCTCCGAAGGAACGGTGTCTGTTTCTTCTGTGAAGTGAGACGATTTGCAGCCCGGGGACTGTCGGGCGACGAGAGCTGCTAAGTATCGTAGGTGCACGGACAAATCGAGTGGTTTTCCGCGCCGCCGGGATGGCGGCCGCTTGGTGGGACGTACGCACCGTCCTTGTACTTTGAGACTTCGCCTCTTTGAAACAAAATCCGAAAACGCCGGCCACGACAGGACGATTGCCTCGGGACATGCCTGTTGCTCGACTGCTCCATAATAAGCGAACGTACGCTTAGCATCATACTTCTTCAAGACCCAATCATTCATTCAAGATGATATTATCTCACCGACTGGCTAGGAGCGACGTCGACGACGGTCTCACCCTCGTTTGGGCGATGAACAGCCGACAATGTTAAACCAAGAAGGACGGCATGGTGGTCTCTAGAGCCACTAAATGAGCTGCGCTTAGAGTATCGGCACTCCGTTCCCCAGCATTGTTGTGGGCGTCGCCATTTTGGCTCGTATGCAAAGCAGACGCAACTGCCGATCGTCATGATTCAAAAGTGTGACTTCCTCAGCATTAAATTTGGTGTTAGAAAGGTCATGTAATGTTGCTTTGCTCTGTCGCGAACTGTTTAAACATCTGTGGAGGGTGCAAAAAGTGTTTCCTGTGATTTCAAATAAAGCTTCAAAAACTGGCAACCCTGATTGTAAGACACAATATGGCCAAGTGTCGTTACTCTGAAGCGTAGCTTATTTAGTGGCACTAGTGGTCTCCAGCGGATTGTTAACGCCATCAAAAGAAACGGAGCCGGATATGAAGTGTTCTTGCCGACAGGCCAAGTGGTCGTCCGGAAGTTTACCGGCACGCAAAATGCCAATATTTTTATCTGGTGTAGCACATATATCCGTCTTAAAGGGACCATGAAATGATTTTTTTTTACTTCTTCTTTCTTAGCTGTAATCCTACACTCAAAAGCGAACTATGAAATCACGCGGTCGTAACATGTTAGGGCACCGGTGCGATGATAACAAGCTTTCACCGTGCTTTTTAAGCACACCATAGAACTTGGCATTCGCCAGTGATGATAAGTTCCGTCAGTGCAACCATAGCCCACGAACGCGAATTCAAATATCCGTCGACGGATTGACTGTTGACGAGCGCATAAGCAGTTTTCTTGTCCAATGCCTGAGCTGGGGTCGGCTGACGTCATTTTGGCCTTTGCAGGCATTGCAAAGCGTATACAGGGTCTGTCCCAAAAGTTCCCGGAATTGTTTTTTTTATAAATCATCTATTCAATATCAGTTTACAATCTTTTCAGAACTTTTCAAAGTAATCTCCCCCTGCTTCGATGCACTGTTGCCAACGCTGAACCCAATCACTGAAGGCGCCCTGGAAGCCGTCAACAGGAACCTCCTTCAGTGAGGTCGTCGCAGCTGCTTTTACCGTCTCCAGCGTCCCATGCCGAGTTCCTTTCAGGGTTCTTTTGATTTTTGGGAATAAAAAGAAGTCCGGTGGTGCCAGATCGGGGCTGTACGGTGGCTGGGGCAGCGTTGGCACACACATTTTGGCCAGCAACTCGGAGACAATGAGCGCGGTGTGGCTTGATGCATTGTCATGGTGCAAGATCCAGTTGTCGCAAATTTCTTTTCGGACTCGTCGAACCCTGTTTCGCAACCGTTTGAGCACTTCACAGTAAAACTCCTTGTTGACTGTTTGTCCCTGTGGCACGAATTCACTGTGAACCACACCTTTTCTGTCAAAAAACACAATGAGCATTGCCTTGAATCGCGATTTGCTCATCCTTGCTTTTTTCGGGCGAGGAGACTCCGTGGTGTGCCACTCGCCGCTCTGACGCTTTGATTCGGGATCGTACTCGAAAATCCACGTCTCATCCCCTGTGATCACTCTGTCCAAAAATTCTGGGTCTGTTTCGAAGCGTTCGTGCAATTCCTGATACTTCAACAAACGCTCTTCCTTCATCTCACTCGTCAGGACCTTTGGCACCATTTTCGCGCAGACTTTCCTCATTTGAAGATCCTCTGTTAAAATGCGATGAACGATTGTTTTGGGTATTCCACACTCATCTGCGACCATTCGAACGCTTAATCGCCGGTCCTTGTCCAAAACGTGACGCACTTTTTGCACCGAGTCATCCGTTTGTGATGTCGACGGGCGTCCCGAGCGGTCGTCGTCGTTGACGGACTCCCGACCTTCCCGGAACTTCTTGTGCCACATGAAAGTTTGGCTTTTTTTCATCGCGTCGTCGCCGTAGGCTTTCCGAAGCATTTCGAGCGTCTCCGCCCCGTTTTTACCTAGTTGCACACAAAACTTGATTGCATAACGTTGCTGCAAAAACTGGTCCATTTTTTTTCTCGACGAGGGTGCTGTAGATGCCTCTGCGCGGAGCGTGACCTGCCTCAGCAACTGATAGCAGACAACTGAGACCGATCTCGTTTCGAAGCTTATATCCCCCACTAACTTCTCCACCTGAAGCCCCAACCCGCCAGGCGGCGTTGCCGACCACAAAAAATCATTCCGGGAAGTTTTGGGACAGACCCTGTATTTAGGACCATACACACATGGTGATAACATCATAGCACACTGACATTAATTAGTACAAAACGATCCCAGCTACAAAAAATAAATATTACACGTAAAAACTAATTGTAATTGTTAATTACAAAGACGAAAACATCTCAGAGCATCTAAGTTTAATAATATGTGTTGATGCATTGTTATATAACAGGTTATTTCATATACCTCATTTGAGCAAACACCAGCTTGTCACTTGAAAAAATAAACCAAAAAACACTTCGATCAAGTGCAATTCATTTCAACGAAAGCACGATATATCAAAGTCTTCAGAACTGCCAATTTGTAAAATCGTCGATTAGAACAAAAGGTTATTAAAGATCTTAGGCGCTTCCTCGCTAAAAGTTGCTGTGGTTATTTGGTGACCCAGGGCTGAAACGATTTCCCCTAGGCCCTTACACGTGAGGTATACCTTTCGTTTCGATTCTCAGAAATTCGAACTTTCAAAGGAAGCTAGAAAAATGGGAAGGTTTTATTTTAAAATTAAATCGTAATATCGTTGAGTAGTACAAAACGTAAAGATCGCACGAGCTTCCTCGTTAAACGTTTCTGTGATTATGCGGTTACCTGGGGCTAAAACAACTTCCCCAAGGCCCAACTTGAGACTCATACTTTTCGCATCGGTTCTCAGACACTCCAACGTTGTAACAAAGCCAAGAGTATGCTGAAATAGCATGCTAAAGGTCTTATCGATCCTCAAACACATCCGGGAATCCGAGAACCACTACGGCGATATGACTTAATTTGTCTCACATGTGCTAATATCCATAACGGCCTTGCACAGAAAAGGTATAAAGTCTCGATCTTTCAGATCTTCACGTTATACTTGCGTCAGGTAGCACGAAGAAGTTCGAAATCGTCGGAAAGCGCCGGCCCATTACGACTACCGGGCACCGACCAAACTCGCATCCACCAGCTCTGGGTGCTGCTTTCTTACCGGTGACATCACGGCTCTTGCGAGGTCATGTGAGGAGTAGTCACTCGGTTGCTATGGGCACGGTGCCAGCTCGGCTCGTCACTATGGTACCGCGTGTGACCAATCGCGGTGGTAGGCGGCACACGAAGAAGCGTGGCGCTACTCTGGCAGCTACGCTGCCACATAGAGTGGTTCTAGCCGGAAGTAGTGACTCTTTGTAACTATATGCTTCTTTAAACAGGGACAACGCCTTTAGAGCGCGCGATAGTAGAGCGCCGACGTTAGAGCGCGCGACACGAGGGCGCTGCGAAAGTAACGCGCTTCACGCTATACTCCGTTTCACCTTATGTTGTACCGCAGCGAAGGCTGGAAGCGCAAGCTCATAGCGTTGACAGCTGCCCTTACTGCACGAGAGCTTGTGCCTCCGAGATCTGCCCCAGGGCAAGGAGCTCGCGCTTACAGCCTTTCCTGCGGTACAACACAAGGTGAAACAGAGTATAAAGCGCGCGTCACGAGAGCGCACGACCAGTTGAGCGCGCGACACGAAAGCGCACGAATAGTTAAGTGAACACCGCAAAATGTGGGATGTACCCGCGGCTCCTGAGACAGAGCAAACTTGTGCGACTCATCGGATCGGAGCATTGGTGATATTTGATTGATTTGAACTTGCCTTTAATGCAGTGTAAAAATAAAGGGGGTACGACTCTTTCTAACCAATTGTTCACTGACATCGGAGAGAAAACGGGGCAAGGGAGTGGGGCATACAGGTACCGGGAAAGTCTGCAATTGGGTGGAGCAGCGAGTCTAAGATTGCTTCACGGTATTGCGGTGCGCCTCTCGGATATACTAAAAATAGTTAACTTTTTGCTATATTTGGTGTATTCTTGACAGGCGTTTGGGCTCCGATCTATTTGATGGCTATTTAGACGTCCCTCACATAAGTTTAAATGGTATTCTGACGTCCATGTCCGTAATGGATTAAGAAAGATCACCGCTAAAAATGTATCAGTAAAAAACTCATCGTTGCTCAGCGCAATTTTATCGGATGCAGATCTCTCCAGTCTTTTGACAGATACGGGAAAGCCTCCGCTGCACATATGTAATATACAAGATCAAAGAACTAATAAAGCTAGGTCAGTTGCAATTATTCTTTTGCGAAAATGCACGCTACAAATATTTTTTTTTTGTTTTTGTTTTTTTTTTTGCTGTCAAATTTTTGTTACACTTTTTTGGATTGTCACACGCAAAAGCTTAGTCGACTCATTTCCGAATGTCATTGCTCAATTTCGCGGTACACATCCCTGCCAATTTTACATAAAACACGCGGTGCCCAAACAAGTGGTCGGTCCGGGCGGGTCACTCACGCTGGACTGGTTGTGCGCTCTCGTGACGGGCGCTCTAAGGACACGCAAGCTAAGCGAGTTTTAGTAGACCGTGTTTCCCCGTCCGCTATGCTCCTCCGCTACCCGGAACTCTACAGACAAGGCCATCGGCACGCAGGCGCAGTGGCGGTTTTTTCGTAGCGGGGGTGTTAGCGAAGAGGAAAACACGGTCTACTAAAACTCGCTTTATGTCGCTGCGCTCTTGAGTCGCGCGCTCTAACGTCACCGTGCTCTCGAGTCGAGCGCTCTAACGTCGCGGCGCTCTAGTGTCGCGCGCTCTAACGTCATGGCGCTCTACTGTTGGCGCTCTTAGGGTGCCTACATGTCTGTCTGAGGGTGAAGACATTCATTGTTGGAGTGAATGTGCCAGCGCGGGACGCTCTCGTTCACTCGGTGCCTGGCTTGGGCGGTAAAATGGCGTCTATGCATTAGCCAAAGCCAAAGTTATTAGATTAGCTCAGTTACGGAACTGCTCATAGACGCCGCATGCACGAACAGTACCCCCCCTCACTCACTCACTCACCACGACTCGCCCGGTGTCGCTCGACGCGCCGCCAGACGGCTGCTTTGGTAACTGAATCGGGATACGTACGTTTCAACGTTACTAGAAACGTAAAAACCAACGGAAAAATCTTTTTTTGTAGTAACTTTTATTGGAGTTTAGTTCAAAATGAGGAGCGCGTGATGTTTTCTAAAAACTTTAGTTTGCAAGGGTTTGCAGCAGAATTAATATTGTTTTTATACAACCATGCCTCAGCGCTGATTTCAGGTAGCGCATCCCGATCTATACTCGGCGACAACTTTTCTTGGGAATGCAGTGGAAGGTACGTCCCGCGTCCCCTCTCCCATTCTGAGTGTACGCAGGCTCTCCTCCTCCCCCATTTCCGGGGAGAGGAGGAGAGCCTTCGTACACTCAAAATGGGAGAGGGGACACGGGACGTACAGTCGGGAGCAAAAGTTTGCGGGGCACCGGAGCGCGTGCCGAAATGCATCGCCGCGCCCTCCGACGGCGCGCCGCCGCATTAGGGAGACGCGATTTGCGCATGCGCGCCTTTCGTGTTCGCATTCATGTCTCTTTCGCTCGTTTCTTTCCGACGCACTCCTGATAACAGGAGTCGGCGCCAGGGGCGCGAGTTAGCGCTTCGCTGGCTGTCATGCTGCGCGTCTGCTTCAGCCGCCGCGCTTTGTCACGGAGCTCGCGTAGGGAAGGGGAGGGGGTTAACCAGGCGCTACGTCGCCCAGCGCGGCTGCTGTGGCGGCTGAAGAGGACGCCAGGCATGACAGCCAGCGAAACGGCAACTTGCGCCCCTGGCGCCGACTCCGGTTATCAGGAGTGAGTCGGACAGAAACGAGCGAAAGAGACATGACTGCCAGCACGAAGGGCGCGCATGCGCAAAGCGCGGCTTTTTAATGCGGCGGCGCGCCGTTGCACGGCGCGGCGATGCATTTCGGCACGCGCTCCGGTGCCCCGCAAACTTTTGCTCCCGACTGTACCTTCCACTGCATTGCCAAGAAAAGTTGTGATATTCCGCGGCGCGTCCGCTGGGGAGTCGGGGGCGGCACCCCTGTAGCCCTTTCCACCGTATATGTTTCGGCTCCGAAATGGTCGCTTGAAGCCAAAATCGATGTCATGTGCAGTTCCTCGAGTGACCGCTGCGGGAGAAATGGCGGGGTTGTGATCGCCATTTGTCACTTCAGTTGTGCTCTTTGGAACACACAGTTATGGAACGAAAATATAGGTGGCGCTTCGAACGACGGCTGGCGGATTGAAGTAAGTGAGGGGGTACACCCCTCTGCGGGAGTTCTACAACTGAGGTAATCTAGTAACGTTGGCCAAAGCTACGCGCTCGAGCTGAGTGACACCGGATAGCGCGGACTTCAAAATGCATAAAAAAACGATTATGCGGAAATATGGCTGAGATGTCACCACTCAAGCACAAGCGCGCGTGTGTCTGCAATCTCGGCGCTCTTGTTTCGTGCACTCTAGTGTTGTACAGCCCTTTAACATGGCAGAATGGTACGTCAATCCGTCCAATCGTCGTTTACAATGCAGAATAATTCCCGCAAACTTAGTCCAGTTCAATTAACAACTTTTTATTGGTACCGCACACCATACGACAATAAAAGCTTGATCTGTTTACTTAGTCAGAAGGCTCTCTTTCCATTTTTTCCACGTTCCGCTTCGCCCGTAATAAGAGTTTAGATTTTTTGGTTTTCGTTTCTTTCGTTTGCGTTCTGATTCGCTTGCAAGAGGAAGTTACGCAACTGACAAATAAAGCGGAAGGTAGGAAGAAAGCCAATGCTCCCATTTTCTCAGAAGAGCACTACTTTCCGCTCGTGTTCAGCCTAATACGAAATCTTCGGACATGGTAACCCTGGAGCGACGGTTACCATTCTTAACCAGCTCGCCTGCCTACTGGTTTTAAGAACTCTTTCATGTTTGATGAATCTTTAATTTCGGTAAATGCAAATACACATGGAAAGCATCATATGTTAGACGAACAGTGAATAAAAGAAATCTTCGAAATTATTTTTTTTTTTTGCGAGAAAGATTTTATAGAAATCACCGTGGTAAAATTGACCTCATTTAAATCACGATTTAAATCATCTTGACTGTTCTTCTCCACTCTGACTAAAAGGCAGCACTTCAATGCACATCCAGTGACATTTCGAGCTTCGTAAGTACAGGCGCATATTTTTCCGGTTAGTTTTAAAGCGTAATATTCCCATTGGCCACTCCGTATATACTTTACTGCTGCGTTCCAGATCTTGGTACCTTAGCTCATAAGGTCTATTATAAAAACGTCGACCACATTCCTATTCAAAGAATTTAGCAAAGGCGCTCGCACAGCATTTTGGTTAAGGATACACACCAACGTCAATGTCAAGCTAAAAAAAAGGTTTTTCGTGCCGAGTCCTGTCAACACCTGTCTTCCATACTTGGGTAATTTAATTTGAAAATCGAACTAATCAAAATTACTTTTCACCATAATTAGTTACTAACAACTAGAATTTCTAGCCCACGGGATGTAAAAATTATATCATAAATTATTTTTAAAATATTGAGATTATTTTGCAATCACTTCCTTGCAGCGCTGCTCAAGTTCAGTCATGTTGATGCGATAGTATGTTTTTCCACTCTTCGACTCATCGGATTCGTTATACTGTGTTTAACCTTCATCACTTCTTGCCATTTGTTGCTCAATTTCTTTTTCTTTGATATTTATTTAAAAAAATGATATGATATGGGAGTTGGGTGCGGTGCGTTATACGGATCAGTTGTATTTTACTTAGTTGTAATGGTAAGTCTATTTTTTTATTTACTGAGGCTACAAAGTTATTAAATTGCAACTAATGTTACCTTCAGTCAAAATGTAATTATATGCAATAGTCTCCTTTCAAGTCTGCGTACAATCTAATAGCTGCAAAGTTAATTACCCAAATCCGCCATTGTTAGGGCATGTACTTCGAGCAGGGTACAGAATCAAAATCAAGATTATTTTAATCATGATTTAAATCGTAATTTATATGAAGCCAGCATTACTCCGATTACTTAAATCTAACCTTACCTTCATATATACATACAAACTAGTTCTTTATTTGCCGTTTGTCTTTCATTTGATGCAAGCTGACAAAATTCCGACAAGGCACATCGGAAACGGCTAACGAAGTTCGACGTGCTGCCGTACGTGCCCAATATCTCACATAACTCGAAACGTATTGGAGCGAAGTTCAACGTTGGTGTCGTTTTCACATCCGTCTGCAAAGTGTCAAAAATTTGCGCGATGTTGAGCAGGAACAATACTAAACCTAAAGAACAGAAATGTGACAAGCACACCAAGCACTTTGTGCCCCGCGCCACTAAAGTTTTCTACATGATCTTTCTGAGCTGTGGTCGAGTGTATATAGGCCAGACCGTTCATTGCTTAAATGACAGACTGCGAAAACAAGCGGCTACGCCAAAAAAAAAAAAAAAAACTATGATTCTTTTTTTCCAATACACTGCAAAAATAGTTGTTCCCCCTTACTGGGCAACACCCTGGTGGCAAGACGCAACGAAGAAAATTTGAAGAGGGAGATATTCGAAGCAGCCCTTGTACTTGCCTGCGAACGAGGTCGCTCTATCAGTGTCGTGTTTATACATTTGACGAGTAGGTAGTTGCAATTAATTAACAGGGATTAATCATTTTTATACGGATTGTCTCACCTACCTGATTACGTCTTTACGTATGACGCGTCTGGTTTACGCGAGCCAACGTTCTAATTTTTCTAGTGACAATTGTACTCCGTGCATGACCCCACAAGATATGTGATTAGATTAGCACGCGCATGAGCGAGACACTGTGCGCGTGTGGAATTTTAAATATATAATGAGTCGTTAATCAGCGTCCGTCCAGTGTGCTCCTTTCATTTTTGTCGCGTCCTTTTCCTTTTGCGCTGCTTTTAATAATGTCGTTGGACAGAAAAAAAAAACTAGCCCAGCAGCCCACCCCTTTACTCTGATCCAATCGCTTCGTGCCCATGGAATGGACACCGTCCATATTGCTTGGTGGGGTTTTGAAAAGGGTCTTTTACAAATTAGCCAAAATACTAATTAAATTACAGTAATTTAATTAAACTAGTGGAACTTTTCCAGCAAGTCTCCGCGGATGCGTACACCTTTCCCCTGGCTACGCTGCCCGCTGTCGCCAATTTCGGATAGCACCATATCTTGCACGCCCAACATTGTCAGCAAGTACTACCTTTGCACGTATTTCTCTGTTTTGACAAACCAATTTTGGGGCATTGGTAGTAGAAAGCATGAAAAGCAATGAAAACCGACGCAACGGCACGATGCCTGCGTGTTCTGGCTGGCCAAGACCTATTGAATTACCCTTCATTTGTAGTTCACAGACGGGCCCCCAGACGGCGCTCGTTACTGAGAAAAGATATGTTGCATGCTGATGATATAGTGCTAATGGCCGATAGCGACATAGAGCTTCAGTCCCTGATGAATATATGTGGCGCAGACGGCAACAGTTTAGGCCTAGATATCGGTAGGGACAAATCAGCGTTTATGGTGTTCAATGAGGACGGAATTGAAGAGCTAAAGATACAAGGATTAGAGTTAGAGTGAGTATATAAATACAAGTAACTAGAAGCATGGATTAACAAGGGTACAAAGCACCTCAGTTAACGTGCAAAATGTGTGACTGGTAAGGGCAACAGAATGCAGCTGTAATGAAAATGTCACTTCGGAACTATAACAGCTATGAGGTGGTGAGGGAAATCTGGAGAGGAGTTATGATTCAGAGCTTGAGTTTTACAAATGCAGTTTTGTGCATAAATCTAGACGTCCAGACAGGACCAGAAATAAAGCAACGTGCAGTAGGTAGACTGGCTCTGGGAGCACACGGCAAAACACTGAACCAAGGTGTACAGTGTGATATGAGAGGGTCTTTATTTGAGGGCAGGGAAGATAGCAGCCCGATCAAATTTGAAGATAGGCTGACAGAAATAGATGCAGAAGGATGGGCACGAAGTGTTTAGCTTTTCACCCATTAGAAGCGTCGATACAAAATGTAAAAAGCGGACTCGAAAATTTATTTCTAAATATATGGGCAATACCAGAGAGGCGAAGGAAAAAATAAAGGTTAAGGAGAGAGTTAAAGAAACTGAGAGAGAAATATGTGAAGCAGGCATGCAGACTAAATCCGCCTTGAAAATTTGCTGATCGTTTAAGAAGGACGCTACTAAGGAGCCCATCTTCGACAATTCCAGGGGGAACTCCTTGTTGTTCAGGGCGAGGACAGGAGTGCTGCGGATTAAGATAGTATACACAGCTAGTATGAGGAACGGCTATGGGTCCAAACAGTTTTTGTGTATTTTAAAAGCAAGTTTGAAAATAAAGCATTGAATGAATGAATGAAGTAGATACGATCTGTGGAGCTTGTGAAGAAAAAGAAAAGACGACTGAGCACTTTATACTTTACTGTAATGGGCTTCACCTTGCAGGAGCTGAAGAGGTGACTAATTTAACAAATGCACTAACATTTAGGAATAAAGAGGGAAAAATAGGGAGGTGGGGTATTCGAGATTAGATTATCTTACGGGACCATAGGTTGAAAGCAGGATGAATATTTTCTTATTCCCTTTCGGCGACTCGTAGGGCGGAAGGTGTGTGCACCCGGTTGCATGGAGGCGCCTCCGTCATACGGATCGTAGCTTTTAAGAATTAATCTCTATATATACACCTCTGAGTTAAATAAATGTTAGGAGAAAAAAAAAACACTGGCTAGGTGGCGCTGGCCGCCGCCCGATTCAAAAGTTTTGACTGTGGAAACAGCTGAACTTATAAACAAAAACTGTCAGCCTTTCCACTCTGGTGAAGAAGGAAGTCCAGTGAAGCTGTACCATGGTGGGAATGAAGTATTTATAAATATAAGAATTAAAGTGTCATTGGGTAATTGGTTATTTGAATGATTAAAGAATCAGACATATATAACGATCCGGGGTTGTTATTTATTTCGTAACCACTGTGACCATGGCCTTCTGATTGCAGTGGTACACCGTTATAGGGTGCACGCTGACGGCAGGCACGTTCTTCGTGAAGACAATAGGGAGTTTTCGTAGACCGCGTTTCCCCCTCCGCTAAGCCCTCCGTAACGAAGCAGCCGCTACTGCGCCGGCGCGCCGATAGCCTTGACTGTAGAGTTCCGGCTAGTGTAGCTGGTTGCGGAGAGCGTTGCGGGACGGCGGAAACGATCTACGAAAACTCCCTATACACGTCCGTCTATACACGGTCTATACACGTCCGATGCCTAGTCGTGGGCACCGTAGGTTCGTTCACACACGCAAGCTCAAAGTGCTCGAGCATAAACAAAGTTAACCACTTTCCCTCCTGGCGTGCAATGTCAACGTTAAAGTCACCCGTCACTACGGCAGAGGTGTCGTCGAGCATGACCCAGCCGAAGACGTTATGTCTCTCTTGTGGGGTGCAATGTCTCTCTTGGGGGGGGGGGGGGGGGGGGCGTACACGACGGCAATTAACGGGCCAACCCGCACTTTGACGGAAAGGCTGGACAGCTACCACCATCTATGAGCGACGGCGGCAACCAGATTGGTTGTCTGGTTGCCGCCGTCGCTTACAGATGGCGGTAGCTGTCCTTGGTGTTATGTAGTTTTGTGTCGACATTTGTTTGGTACCGAACACGAAACTGTGAAAACTAGCCCTTAACAGCTCCGCTGTAAAATGTGGTGTGAGATAGAAGGAAAGAGACTTTTCTCGTATCTCTCCACACATTTTTTTCTTTAAGGTCAGCTGGTTCCACAATCAAAATATGTACAATCAACTAGCTCAGCTCCTTCCCCTTGGTTCAAAAGGTTCAGCCTCATCCATCCATCCATTCATCATTTCATCCGGGTCCATTGGATCGTTATCCCAGTATGTTAACTGTCTTCTCGTTTCGCTCAGATAACTATTATCAAGAAAGACTGTGTTGCTTTTTTTCCCCGGTCAGTTAATCATGGCCGAACTCACCAGACAAGTGTGGCCGGTGTGGAGTGAGGACGGAGAACTCGACCAATCACAGGACTGCTCTTGATCTGGTGCTCTCCTGCGATGAACGAAAACATACCATCATGTTTACCGAGGTGCAAACTTTAGCTTGGCTTCAAACCATAGCGCGTAGGTACACGCCTTCATTTCGGCGATAATAAGCTCATTCAACATTCACAGCCTCGCCACCGCCGAACGCAATACTATACAAAAATATACTCCCTATTTCGAAGTTTACTTTTAACGGTATGTGTTTGTATACTTCCGCGACTTCCAAAATGAGAAACCTGCTGCGTTTCTAACGTGATGCAGAATTTTGTCTTCAAATTGCATACTAAAGACTGTTAGAAAAAAAAAAGTCAAACAAGCTCCTTGATCTGCTTGCTATTAGATATTTAGTAAAAAAATCATTCAAAATATTTCAATCATAAATTTTAATTTAGTTTAGTATACTCAAAACAATTTTACTTACGAAATTATAATCTCCCCGAATCACAAATTATACTAGGATTTCTCGACGAGCATTCGGGTGGTGGTTCGAGTCCAATCGCTGCGATGACGGGAATAGCCAAACCCTAAGGCCCCATGGTTCCACTGGTTTGCTTGAGGCATGTCTACCTCAAGCAACCATGCTTGAGGCAGACATGCCTCAAGCATGATCGAAGCATGTTTGCTTCAAGTAGCAGAAGTATATTTGTGGGATCCATGTCTGCTGACAGTCCCTGTCTACATGTCTTCAGACAGTCAACATGCCTACAGACATTGCGTGCGACCAATGCGACTTGATCGACATGCAAGAAAGAAACAGGCCACAGACAGTGGCTGTAGACTGTCTTTTGTATGAGGTACTAGCAGCGCGACCGGGGCTTGACCAGTCAGCACATGCCCTGGGCTTTCCCAACCCCCAGCGCGTGACTATGGGATGAAAATTGGTGGCATATATTCGGCACCAAATTACGTGGCCGCTTGCTCTGGCTTCGAGTTGAGAGGGTGAACGTCGCTTGTTTTGTTCTTCCTTTTTTTCTGCGACTATTGGCGACACTAGTGAAATCTACACCGCGTAGCGGCAACGCCGAGAAGCTCAAGAGAGGAGCCCATTTCGATTCTGTCGGCTGTTATCGCTGCTTGGTTATCGTGGGCAGCATACAAAAAAACATCGTTCCCAGTAATTATTTCTTTGCTTCTGCCATGTTATTCCTACGCACTAACTTGAAGAAAGCTTTTACCGTAGAAAAATCGCATTGATTTCATATGTAACCCTGAATCTACCCTGGAGTGCAAGAAATGTATGGTGGTCCGCGCGCTGAACCATGAAGACGACTTCCTTTCGTCCGCCATTTCGCCTGACCAGCGCGCCCCCTATTGTTCGCAGAAGTAGCGAACACCATTTGCCGTGCGATAAAAAAACTAACGTTTATGTATGCATGCGTGCATAGTACCGTGTGGTCGGGTTAAGCCCGTTTGACATGGCGCTGTTCTGCCTGCGATTTGCGGTTTCAACATTGCTCGTAAACACAGTAAAAACAAATAAAAAAAAAAAAAACGTGGTCAGAGCACGCAGTCGAAGTGTATGCTGCCTCCACGGTCATTTAGGCGTCCGAGATTGAAAATTGCAAGCGGAATCGCACCATGACAAACGGGCGAATTTTGGCGCTTTTTTGGGTACTACATGAACCAACTTGAGCAAATGCGCCCTGTATCGACCACTTTCTCGCGTTCTTGTGTATGTTTCGCGCTTTTTTACTTTAGTTAATCGTAAACAACTCAAAATTACTGTCCAAAAAAACTAATCTTCTTTTCTCAGCAAAAAAAAAATAAAAGTAGTGTTTTTCGCGTACTGTGACAAGACCTTTTGACATTTCAGATCGACGCATGCCGAGAAGCGAGACCAGCTTTAGAGAAAGCGGGCCCTTGAAAAGAAACACATGTTAGTAAAACTAAAAATAAAGATGCCTTTCTATATAAAACACACAAACACAAAAATATGTAATCGTTCTTGATGGTAGTAAAAACTGCCAGCGAATTAGGGATGCGGTGAAAAAAAGTAAGTCTGTTATTTTCTTGTGCAAATTTTGTATATTCTAGGATACAGAATTTAAGCTCCGCACTAAGTAAGTAATTGTAGAAATGAGAAATAAGAAAGGATAAGCAGTTCTTATTTCAATGCAAAGAAAAGCCCACCTTTAAGGCAGTTAGCAGTTGCATGACAGTTTTCCAATTTAAATTTAGATTGGTTATCTTTATCGCATATTAGGTTTGCGACGCGGAATCGTCCCCTTCCAGAAGGTTATATGAAAACAAGGGGAATGCGAACTTCTACGAACAATACGGCGCAGGGAAGAAATAGGGAACCGAAGAACAGATATTTGCGAGTTCTACGCGGCAGTGTAACATAACCACGTCCTGCGTCGAGACTGTGGAAAAAAGAGTAAGAAAGATATGGCAACGATTACTTAGCGTTCCATACTAGTTGTTTGGTTTCACGCCACTTCCCTACGACTGGTTCGGTTTCCTGCCACTTCTATACTAATAGTTTGAAATCTCGTACACAGTCTACAGTCGCCTAATTAAAAAAAAAGCATTTTCCTGTTTTTGATGTAGTGCGTGATGTACTTAATATGGCGGAGCAACGGTTTTTGTACTTCGCGTAAATACCGCTCAGAAGGAATACCTGGTGTTTATTATTCATGAAAAGCGCGTTAGTTTTTCTCCCTGTGCGATGGTAGTTGCAAAAAATATGAAATAAAAACGAGCAGCGTTCTCTCCCTCGTTTCATAGCCAGAACCAATGACCACTTGATCTGGAGCCGATTATATGCTGTCAGTTCCTATCATCCACGCGCCGGAATTGACAAAGCACAGGACATAAGCTCAGTTCCAAACATTAATAGGCTTCAGCTATTGTCGTCATTGAAGCGATTGGGCGCGAATCACTACCCGAAGGCTTGTCGAGCTATTGATTATCGCGAGCCCAAATCGAGTGCTCACGCAGTGCTCTGGTCCAGTCTATGAGCCGCATTCAAATACCTCGCTGGGGGACTATCTAACATCACTGGAAGACAGTGCGACCTCCAAACTGACTCATCAAGTTTTGCAAAGAAGAGATTGAAAAAAAGCGCTCCCGTTTATTTTTGGAATAACACCGCAGCGAAGAGGTTTGTTGGTCAATGGCATTCCGTGCGAGTATACTTGGGTGCCACTAATGCCAGTAAGCTCCATGTAAAGTAAAAAAACATTTCAAATAAATATCGTTGCACCGCCCTTTGAAGGTGACTATGGCTGATGCGATTTGTAATTTGCTCTCAAAGCCTGGAGAGGCAGTAAACAGCCCCGAATACAGATTATCGTTCTAGCAAGCAGAAGCCAATTTCAACAAGTATAGCAAAAAAGTGATTGTTGATTTGGATCACTTGTGTACCATAAAAGAGATCAGTACAACGCTTCAAGCAACACAACGTACGGCCCCTTCTCCAGATTGTGACATTTGGTGCCCTTGCGAACCCTAGACCCTCAGCAAAAGCCTTGTTGTTGACATCTTTTAATTGCATATGTCTAGAAGAAACTTGCCGGAAAGCGGCACAAATGGTTCTGAGCTTGAAACAGGAAAGATCACAATCATCTCTTGCTAGGGCTGTGCAATTGATCGATTCACCTACCGATTTAACGTTTAATGCTTTTATCGCGATTAATTTTTTTACCCATTAATCGTTAGAATTTTGACGAATGAAAGCAAACAAACAAAATTCAATGCTTTCCACACGCAGACGTGTACAAGTAATCCTGTATGAAGGGCGAACTTTACGTGACATTTCAGCATAAAGTAAACTGTAGGGACTATATTTGCAACTCCAGACAAGTGCAGTTAACCGGTTACACGTGTCCCGGGAACTTCAACGCCGTATACTTATGCATTTATTTATTTACTTACCCTCAGGGTTAAAAGACAATTACAGATTGAAGTGGTAAATGCATGAACAAACCAAACGGCAAGAGTAAACACCTCTGGTACATCAGAAAATAGCAAGAAAGACAGGGCAGTTCTGAAAGAAATTGGGTCAGGTAAGGTTGCCATATTATGAGGAAGGTGGATCTATTCTGCAGAAGTGCGAGGAAAGGAGGAATAGAAACTACATTTGGTGTTGCAAGGCAAGACGCCAACCTTATTTCGATGATCTGATCGCCGGGAAATATATGACGGGGCTGTTAGTAGGTTCTCATGAAGGGCAGAATGATAGTAAATTTTATGAAAAAGAGACAACCAAGACAGCTGTCTGTGTAAAGCAAGATTAGACAAATATAATGATAGCTTCATAGAGGTTAGACTGGAAGTGAGATTATGCTTAGAAATAATAAAAGCCGCAGATTTGTTTTAAATTGATTCTAGTGACTGAATGAGGTACTTTATGCCGGAGTCCCAGACGGAGGCTGCGTGCTCAAGCTTCGATGAAACCAGTGATTTAAAGAACAGGAGCGTAAAGAATGAGGGAACAGAACAAAAATTTCTTCTTAAAAGCCGAGCATGCAATTAACATTGTTACTTACCTGCACTATATGCATGTTCTATGACAAGTCAGACGTTATATGAAGACTAAGGTATCTATACTTTTGCACAGGTTGCAATGGCATGGTGTTAAGGTAGTTAATAGGCGAAACTGTGCTACCGCAGAATACGCGCCTTTATTTGCACTTGGTGATGTTTTGTTCCATTAGCCATGTGCGGCACCAGCTAGCTATTAAGATTAGATCAGACTGCAAATGGCTGATGTCATTCTTGGTTAATATTTCTCGTTAAGCTACGCAATCATCGACAAATACACGAACAAAAGAGGAAAGGCAGGCCTGGCAGATCTTTAATATATACAAGAAAGAGTAATGGGCCTAGAACTGAACCTTGCGGAACACTCGAGTTAACAGGCGTTACTGAAGAATTAGAGCCATTTACTGTAACAAATTATGAGCGACGATGCAAAAAGACTCAATCAAATTAAGTGTTTTTGTCTATATCAAGTTTACTTAGTTTAAAGAGCAATATTTGATGACTGACTTTATCGAAATCTTTAGAAAAATCAAGAAATAGGCAGTCCGCCTGCGGGCCACGGTCCAAATGGTATGCAGATTGAGTGAAATATAAAAGTTGCGTTTCGGGCAAGAGAATGCTCTCCGAAAGCCGTGCTGACATTGGTTAAAAAAGGCGTTCGATTTTAGTAAGTTGGCAATATTCCAGTAAATAGTATGCTTTAAAATTTCGCAGGAAACGCTCGTTAGAGGTAATGAGCAAAAGTTATTGGGCGAATGCTTACGCTTGCTTGGTAGACGAGCGTGTTGGTTTAAGTCATGGATGAAGAAAGATATGTCGTCCCTGTGTCCCTGTCCCTGGTGAAGATGTGTTGTCCCTGTTTTAATTGTTTTATTCTTTCTTTATTTATGCTTAAGTTCGCCCCTATGTATAGAGACATCACACTTTCCACCTTCCAGACATCAAGTAAACATGAAACATCTAAAGATATCTTAAATAATTTTGTCAGAATTATAGAGGATTGCATTTTAGTGCTTTGCAGGCATTTGGAATTAATTTCATCAACACCAGCAAGCGACTGAAGGTCCTCCCTACAGTTCTCACCTTGGTAACAATACCTAGCTGCACGGGCAAGCTGATGTAAAACTGGTCAACGAGAGCTGCAACGATAGCCAGATGTCATCGAGGTCCTTATTAAGCAAATTACGGAATTCCGACACCACGGAAGCAAAATGACCACTGTTATTTATTTGGTGACGTGTGTAGAGCACAAATGAAGTCTTAGAACCATCTGTATTGAGTTTTCTTTTATTAGAAATTAGACGTGGATTCGACACTCTATAAGTCATGCTCGTGTGTTTCAGGGACTACTGAGCCTTGTAATCAAGGGTCGAACGCTTTGATGAATCACCCCTTTTTAGGAGGAAGAAGTTTATTTTGACATCGGACGGAAAAAGCAAAGAACATGATATGCCCCACAGGGTACCACAGACAGCGTGTTAGGTCCGACATCATTTAACGCAGTCATGTCCTAACTATTCATAGTGCTTACATCTTTTCTGTGTTTTTTTATCTACGCAGATGACATTTGTATAAGGGGTTACATGAAATAGAACGTTTTCTAAAGTAGGGTGATATATATTTAACAGCAACCAATATGACTGTTCTAGTACTTACACGTAAACGATTAGAATAATTTAAGCGTATTGCTCAAGGACGTATACTTGAAATTTTTTGTGAGCCCCGTTTATTTTCGTTTTTCGGCCAAAAAGTAAACTACTTTATAAAAGAATCAATTTGATGCCTGTAGATTTTACCGGTATTCTTCGTTTCCTTCGTATCACGTAACTGCACCTCGCAAAGGACTATACTCGCTGTCAAATAAAGAAAAAGGAAGTTTTGGGCATTAATATTGCGCTGTGCGAAGTAGTTCTTACATGGTTTGGTTGTCAAAGGAGGAAACGATGCTTTTTCATGTTTGAAACGTGTATGTCTTAATAAAATAACGTAAAACTAATCCAAGAAGCACGTATCTATATATATATATCAGGGTGTCGAACCGGAACCGAACCGAACCGAAAACCGGAACCGAACCGGTATTTTTTCCGGAACTGAACCCGAACCCGAACCGTCATATTGTTATCGCGATGAACCCGAACCGGAACTGAACCGGAAAAAAATAACGGTTACCGGCTCATGTCAAAACGGTTCGGCCACGCGCTGTTGACAATGAATGTGCTATCAATGCCATTTGTTTTTTAAGTGCCGTCAACTGACACACACCTCGCTTACATATTTTTCTTCTCCACTCAGTCTTAGGAATATAAACGCTGCATCCATGAATCTTGACAAACGCTGCATCCATGAATCTTGACATAGGAACCAGTATTGCGCTGGTCGCGGCTTGCACGGAAGAAAAAGGATTAAAAAACTGTGCAAAAAAAAAATCGCGTCACGGGATTTTATTTTCCTACAATCTCGTAAATCCTAAATGCTGCTGTGTGCTCATTTCATAACACGTTTCTAGAACGCGCGAGTTCTTGAAGCTTGCTTCCATCGGAATGAGAAAAGAAAAGGCTGTGGGAGTTTGATAATAATGCATCCGGTTTCGTATAGGCACTTAGAAGCTAACATATTTGTGAGACAGCGAACTCTTCTATTTTAATATTTATCCTATTACGTCCTTCTGGCGTTGCGTTCGGTGAAGTGTTTTTCATATTCCGTATCTTGTTTAATGAAAACTTCTTTAAGGGTCTAATTTGAGTTACCGAAGGCTAGTTCAAATAAAGAAAGCTGTATTTTCTCCCCACTGTTCCTTCAATTGCTTACACGCCGAGGTGGCGGGATAGTTAGCGAGTTCTACTTGCAAGTGGATTTATAAGGAGGTCGCGGATTTTACAGCTACTGCGTCGGACCCAATTAGATGAATTCCGAATGCGTAAACGTCGGTGAGGTAACCTTTGAGTGCACATAAAGAAACCATTCCTTGTAGAAATCCCTGAGCCTTACACTACGGTGTATCCCGTTTCGTATGTTCTGATTTCAGATGTTTTATTTGTAATTTATTTTGACGTTGCAATTTGTCATTTATAATTTCCGAACCGGTTTGCGAACCAGTTCAGCGCCCCGAACCGGTACGGGAACCGGTTCGCGGATCGAATTAATCGAACCGGAACTGAACCGGAACAAAATTAATTTACCTGAACCTGAACCGTAACCGAACCCGTATTTTTTTTCGGTTCGGCACACTGATATATATATATACTGTATTGTAGCAGAAGTCGGATTGAGTGATGGGTGTTTATTATTTACACGGGTATTGGAGATAGAACTCAAGATGACCTTCCGGTATATATTGCCGCTCGCTCAGTCTGTCCTTCCTCTTCCTCTTCCCCCAGGACGGCGCGTCCCCGAAGACTCGTGCCGCTTCTCTTCGTCACAATATATCCCCTTCGCAGAGGTAGCCATCCTGGCGAGGGTGATGTTAGGGCTGGGAGATTGGCGGGCTGTAGACTTTAAGGCGGTTCACATGAGCTATTTCACGACCACGCCGGCGGCGATCAGTAGGTGGCGAAAGGGGCTCGATTTCATAGTTGACTTCTGAAGTCTGGCGAAGCACACGGTAGGGGCCGTGGTAGTTTGAAAGCAATTTCTCACAGAGACCGGGATGGCGTTGCGGTGTCCACAACAGGACAAGATCACCCGGTTTGAATGAAAGAGGGTTGGACGCGGCATCGTGGTGGCGTTTTTGTTGTCCTTGAAGGTCGGCAGTGCGTGTCCTTGCTATCTGATGGCATTGCTCAGCATGTTCTTGGATTTCGGTGAGTGGTGTGCATTCAGACTCCTCCGGCGAATAGGGCAACAGGCTGTCGAGTATTGAAGAGACCTCCCTCCCATAAAGAAGAAAAAAAGGGGAAAATTGGGTAGTGTTTTGAACGGCGGTATTAAAAGCAAAGGTTATGAATGGAAGAACCTTGTCCCAATTTCGGTGATCAGGGGAAATATACATGGCAAGCATATCAGCGAGTGTTCGGTTGAAACGTTCAGTCATGCCGTTGGTCTGCGGATGATATGGCGACGTTGTTCGATGAATAACGCTGCAAGCTCGTAAAACCTCTTCCACAATTTTTGAAAGGAACACAGTTCCGCGGTCGCTAAGGAACTCTTTCGGAGCTCCATGACGGAGAACAATCTGGTTTAAGAAAAAATTGGCGACATTTTCTGCTGTCGCCGAAGGTAAAGCGGCGGTTTCGACATAATGGGTGAGGTGATCAATGGCGACGATGGTCCATCGGTTTCCAGAGGAGGAATTCGGAAGGGGACCAAAAAGATCTATCCCGACGCGCTGAAATGGTCGTTCTGGGCACGGTATGGGCTGGAGCAGACCTTGAGATGAATGGGAAGGCGACTTGCGACGTTGGCATTCAGGACATGATCCTAAAAACTTTTGAACGCTGCCATAAAGCCCTGGCCAGTAGTACCGCAGACGAGCCCGAGTGTAGGTCTTGAGAAGTCCTCCATGAGCAGATGTTGGATCCCTGTGAAGGTGTTCTAAAACCTCACGTCGTAAGTGACGAGGGATAACGAGAAGTCAATGGAGACCTTCAGGTGAATAGTTGCGCCGGTAAAGAAGCCCATTCCGAATGCGGAAATGTTGGGACTGCCTTCGCAGTGACCGGTTTTGGGACGAGTCAGGGTCTCTCACAACTGTCAGAACTTTCGATAGCCACGGATCTCTTGCTTGATCGAGTTGCATGTCGACAATATTTACTGCCGACAAGGTGAGAGGGTCTTCGTCGGTGTCAGCTGGATCGGGTGCGTCAGAGCGCAGGAGACATCTCGAGAGGCCGTCGGCGTCGCCATGTTTGCGGCCAGATTTGTACAGAACCGCGAAGTCGTATTCTTGTAGGCGCAGCATCCATCGACCAAGGCGTCCAGTGAGATCTTTTAAAGACGACAGCCAGCAAAGGGCATGATGATCGGTCACAACATTGAAACGTCGACCATAAAGGTATGGGCGAAACTTCGTGACTGCCCACACGACTGCTTGCCAATTCAAAACATTAAAGGGGAAATTAGTAATGTTTTGCGAGAGGCTGAGCTCTTACTACTGCGGTTCTTGTAGTCGATGCGAGTATAGAAGATGAACATATGAGCTGTAAGTCAGCGCCCCTGTTTGTTCTTTGTGTGTCTTCTCCCTTTGTATCTTGTTTCATGCGCTGTTTTTGCTATTCGGATATATGCTTGATCGATCGCTCACGTGGACAAAACATGCAAATATGTTCGAATCTAGGATGGACAGAGTCGTCCCCACCCTCCGTTGAATAGCTGTCATAACGTATGGAGGATGGTCGTCGCCAATGTAACACCTGCACGCCGCTTTTGTACGCTGAAGGATTGGGTACTTGCTTCCAGTACCGCACGGATCCTCTAAAAACTTGGAAACTCGCATAAATTATATTGCCGCTCGCAGGGCGGAGAAAGCAACGCTCGGTCATGGGCTTCTAGAAGGTTCTCGTTTATTTTTGCCACCGACGTCACTTCTATCATTTATTCCTGCTCTCTTGTTCTAGAAAGTGCGTGTTCATTCTCGTCCCCAGCTCGAACTTTTTTTCCGAATCTTTGAGATAGTGACGCACTAAAGATAAGAGGCCACCACGACCTTGACGAGTCAGTCTCGCCCCAGCGTTCGACTCTGCTCTTACGCCGACTTCGACGTCCGCGACGCTAGGCTGTTATTTTCCGATTCCTTTTTATTAATGGGCACAAGTTCGCCCCATTAAACGTTCAGTTTACTCAGTCATTCATCACCTCATCAATTGTCATTTTTGACAATATATTGACGGCGACTGAGTTGTGCCCGTTACTCATTCAGCGTGTCCCCCCCCCCCCCCCCCTCCCCAATTCGTGTGATTTTCTACAGCAACTGTCGTGTTTCCGTTTCCGGTCCCTGCTATCAGCGCTCCTGATAAGAGGCGCAGCGAGCTGCCGCGCCGCGAAAAAGCATTTCGTCAGTTGCAAAATAAAGATCGCTCCCGACGGACGAGAACTAGTCTTCTTACGGGCGCCCGCATGCACACAACAACTGGCGACGAGTGACTGGGCACTTTTCTTCTGCTCCTGCAAGGAAATCTCGCCGATGGAATCACCATGGCACGTATCGGGCAAGTGGAAGCTTCTGATGAATCTTTAAGTGATTGGCCATCATACGAAGAACGGCTTTTTTCGCATTTTGCCGTGAACAAGATAGCAGAAGCCGACAGAGTGCATGCGTTTCTTAGTGTCATTGGACCGAAAACATATGGATTGCTAAAGGCACTAACGGCCCTGCAAGTTCCGTCAACAAAGACTTCTGAGGAACTAAACGCTGCTTTGAGGGAGCATCTCACCCCACGCGTGTCAATCATTGGGGAACGTGCCAAATTTCACCGCCGTTCGCAGCACGAAAATGAATCCATTTCGGATTTTGTGGCGGAGCTTCGAAGACTATCACAGTCCTGCGAGTTCAGCAATTTCCTGGACGAGTTCCTGCGCGACCGTTTTGTATGTGGTCTGTCCCGCACCGACATTCAACGGTACTTGTTCGCGGAAGACAAGACGCTTACCTTTCAAAAAGCGGTCGAGCGAGCGCTAGCCCTAGAAGCGGCTACTCGGAACACCCAAGACGCGCATGCGCCGGATGCGAATCAAGTGAGCAACCGTTCGAGCGGTGACGTTCATAAAATGCGAGCAGACGTCTCGCCGCAAGCGCAATCTACATCCCCATGTTATCCTGCGGTCCGCCAAAACATTTCGCCAACTCATGTCCGCACGTTGCCGCTACGTGTGTTAGCTGCGGGAAAAGATGCCACCTGCAACGAGTCTGTCGCAGTAAGAAAAATAAAAAGCAAGGTCGTGGGAAGGAAACGGAGATGCACGCGCTGACGCAAGACGCAGGCGGCAGTCTGCTCAGCATAAATTCGGCGGCACGGCCGCCAATACTGGTCGACGTCTTTGTGGATGGGGTGCCGCTACGTATGGAACTCGACACGAGTGCGACTGTCTCCGTGGTGTCACGCGAACAGTACCAACAGTTGTTTGCTTCGTCGTCAATGCAGCCCACGGAAATTCGACTGCGGACTTACACTGGCGAAGTCGTCAAGTCGTGCGGCGTTATTCACGTGCACGTGACGCACAACAACCAGCGACGGCTCCTGCCTCTGTATGTTCTGGATCAGCGTGGGCCTCCTCTGCTAGGACGTGAGTGGCTCGAGCACCTCAACCTGAACTGGACAGCCATTTGCGGCGTGCACCAGCTGAAGGACCATGGCTCTAGCGCTGCTAAGCCTAATGCATCGGGGGATCTGGAACGTACGTCTTCTTGAAAAATACAAGCATATCTTCAACAATGAACTGGGGAAGATCCAAGGTGACAAGGCTTCCCTCGTGTTCCGCCCAAAATTTCTGAAGGCTCGAAACGTCCCCTTTGCACTTCGTTCCGCGGTTGAAGAAGAGCTCGAAAAGCTTCAAAAGCTCGGAATCATTACGCCTGTCACTACAAGCGAGTTTGCCACTCCAGTAGTCCCAGTAGTTAAGAAGGACGGTTCTATACGCCTCTGCGGCGATTACAAAACAACGCTGAACCCCGTTCTGGATACGGATACCCGCTGCCTCCCCTGGACGAGATTCTGGCGGCCCTTACCGGTGGTCGCTACTTCTCGAAGATCGACCTTGATAGGGCCTATCATCAAGTCGAAATGGTGGACGACTCCAAGAAGTTCCTAACATTAAACACTCACAAGGGACTTTTCAGCGTGAACCGCCTGCCGTTCGGCGTGGCGTCGGCGCCCGCCATCTTTCAGCGTGTTATGGATAACATGCTTGAAAACTTGCCAGGTGTTACGTGCTACCTTGATGACATTTTGATTACTGGAACTGCGCACGCGGAAAACTTCACCAACCTAGAAGCGACTCTCCGAAGGTTGTCAGAACGCGGTGTACTTGTCAAGCGCAGCAAATGTGTGTTTCTTTGTGACCGCCTCCAGTACCTCGGAAACATCATCAGCGCTGACGGTGTGCAGCCGACAACTGAGAAGATTGAAGCTTTTCTCAAAGATATAGCTCCGACTAACGTCTCACAGCTACGTTCCTTGCTGGGACTGATTAACTACTATGGCAAGTTTACGCCGCATCTTGCAACGCTGGCGCATACTTTCTACAGGATGCTTCGACAGAACGTCAACTGGTCGTGGGACTCGGAGTGCCGGGAAGCTTTTGACAAGATCAAGTCGGCCCTGTCTACTTTCCCAGTCTTAGTCCACTACGACCCTAACGTACCGCTTCAGCTGGCATGCGACGCGTCGGCTTACGGCCTCGGCGCAGTTCTGTCACATGTCACGTCCGACGGCACGGTGAGACCAATTGCGTACGCTTCTCGTACCCTTACTGAGGCTGAAGAAAAGTACAGCCAAATTGAGAAAGAAGCCCTGGCCCTGGTGTTTGGTGTGAAGAAGTTTCACTTCTCCGTCTGCTGCCGCAGCTTCACTTTGGTCACCGACCACCTGCCCCTGCAGCGCATTTTTGGACCGAAAACTGGCATACCTGCCATTGCTGCTGCCAGACTACAGCGTTGGGCAGTCACGCTTTCCGCTTACAGGCACAACCTGCTTTACAAGCCGTCTGCAAACAACATGGACGCAGATTGTTTTGCGCGGCTTCCGGTCCTTTCCATGGCGGAGGAACAAGCAGGTGAGGAAGTTTTCTACACACTGAGGTTGGATTTCATGCCAGTGACAAGTCAAGAGATTGCAAGGCACACCGCCCAAGACTCCACTCTCCGGCTGGTGCTCGATTTCACACGGAAAGGTAGGCCGTCCTACAACGGCGACACCGATCTCAAGCCATTCTTCCAAAGACGACATGAACTAACGGTTCATCAGGGATGCCTGATGTATGGCATGCGTGTTGTGGTGCCGCCCAAGCTGCGTCATCTGGTCATCGAGGAGCTGCACGAGGGTCACCCGGACATCGTCTGTAGCAAAGAGCTAGCCCGCAGCTATGTCTGGTGGCCATCGGTTGACAAAGACCTCGAGACTGAAGTAAAGCTCTGCCGAACGTGCCAGCAGCAACGTGCATCACCCGCAAAAGCCTTCTTGCATTCCTGGGCGTGGCCGTCGAGGCCTTGGCAACGAATACACTTGGACTTCGAAGGTCCTTTTCGCAACTGGATGTTTCTTGTAGCCGTCGATGCCCATTCCAAGTGGCCTGAAGTCTGCCTGATGAAGTCTACGACCGCTGCAAGCACAGTTGCCCAACTACACGAACTTTTCAGTCGACATGGACTTCCGGAAACCATTGTCAGCGACAATGGTCCGCAATTTACTTCCGAAGAGTTCCGTTCTTTTCTCAAGATGCATGGCGTGCGCCAAGTTCTGACTGCGCCATACCATTCAAGCAGCAAGGGACTCGCAGAACGTTTTGTACAGTCTCTGAAGAATGCCCTTTCAAAGGCTCCGGCGTCAGAGTCTGTTGCCGAGAGTCTGAACAGGTGTTTGCTGGCCTACCGCACCACCCGTCAGGAGACTCCGGCCTTCTTGTTGATGGGAAGAGCTCTTTGGACGCGCCTAGATGCTATAAAACCATCACTCGAAGCCTTGATTTCTGGACGCCAATTCCAATAATCGTCTCATCGGGGAGGTGTGAACCTGCCGTTTTCAGAGAATGACTGCGTCCTGGTGCGAAACTTCAGACGGGGACCCAAGTGGTTGAATGCAACGGTGTTGAAAAGAACTGGGCCCGTTTCTTACACGGTACAAGTTACCACGTCGCATGGAGTGCGCATCTGGAGGAGACACCGGGATCACTTATTGCCAGCGCCACCCTCCACAAGCAAGGCTGCGTTTAAGTCGGACGACGAGCTGTCACCAGTATTGCCGCCACCTGTCAAGGACGAGCCAGCTCTCGCAGTGCCAACAGCAACATCAGCCACGACGACAGCAGTGACAGCAGCACAAGTAAGAAAACAATTGTAAGCAGTGAGAGAGTGCAGGCGAGCTGGTAATCAATCGACATCTTGTAAACCCTGAGATGGGGAACGATAAAAAAACGGACGAACACAACAACCGTTTTTTTATCGTTCCCCATCTCAGGGTTTACAAGAAAACAAGTAACCTCCGCGGAGATGTCGCAACCACGCTACCCACCGAGGACCCGGAAACCACCCGACCGTTTCAGTCCCGGTTAACTACTGTCGAATAAAGGGGTGCCCAAACAGGACACTACAAAACGCACGACTCCGACAAATCGTGAAAATTGAAGCGGACGCGCCCGCTTCGCGCCCGCTTCAATTTTCACGATTTGTCGGAGTCGTGCGTTTTGTAGTCTCCTGTTTGGACACCCCTTAAGAGGGGAAAGTGTCGTGTTTCCGTTTCCGGTCCCTGCTATCAGCGCTCCTGATAAGAGGCGCAGCGAGTTGCCGCGCCGCAAAGAAGCATTTCGTCAGTCGCAAAATAAAGATCGCTCCCGACGGACGAGAACTTGTCTTCTTCCGGGCACCCGCATGCACACAACAGCAATAATACAATATACATCGCCGAACGCCCATTCTGAGGCCAAACTTGTAGCGCTACAGGTCTTAACCAGATGCCAAAATTTCAAAACTAATTTTTATCTTATTCAAAATTTATAAGTCTTATTTGAACATTTCAATGGCACAATGAGGCCCGTCGATTGCCATTTCCCTATTGAAAAATTCAAAAAATCGCCTACAATTCTTAATAAGATAACGGTTCGTTCTGAAACCTGGGCATCTTGCTCGCACTGCTAGCCCTACATTTGGGCAGAGAATGAGGGTTCGGTGATAAAAAGGTATTTTATTTTTGTTTTTTTTTTGCGGCAAAGCAACTTGTAATGTTTTTAGGGGGACACCCTGCACATCTCATTATTATATCTGAGAATAAGGGACATCCCCTTCAAGCGCAGAAACGTGCAGGAATTTTTTGCGAATTACTACACAGTGCGGCCATCATTCTATAATAAAAAATTTCGAATTCCCTCTAGAAAAATGTACACTTGTCTTGATCAATCTGGCAAATCTGGGGAGCGCAGAATGTGTCGTGCGTGCATTAGGCGCGTGTTATGATTAGTTATGCTTTGCTACGGGGAGTTTCGGCTAGAGATTTAAGTGCTTTGGGACAGGGGAGCTTTAGAGACAACCGTCTCTACTGTCTTGGCGAACCCGGTATCTCGGTGCGTAGGCGGCAGCCCTCTCCCTAGGAGCAGCGCGAGAGCTCAACGGCGTGTACAGGGCGATGGGGCATGGCTTCTCTTGGACGGAGGGGTTTTCAAACTGCTCGGCAACGATTTGGCCCTGAAGGTTGTGGGGTCTTGTCAGCCCCCCTCTCGTCGACAACCGGACGCCGGCGCCTGGAGACTCGTTTTCGGTCCCCTCCGTGGCAAGGACGGCGCCTTTGAGGTTTGGTTCCCGAGCGCCTCCTCCCTCGGGACCCATCTTGAAGACATTGGCGGTGTCGGCGGTGGACATCATAGGACCCCCCTTCCGGACAGCGTCGGCGCCCGAGGCCCTGCTCGTGCCGCGGCAGAGGAGACGGGGAGCTCCAGCGAGAGACCGCCCACGATGGGAAACAAGAGGCCCCCGCTGGTCTGGTGCGCGGCGACGGCGGGAACGGGGGAAGCTGGGACGACGGTCGACGGGAGATTTGGAGAAAGGAGACTCTTGCGCGGGAAACGGGCCACGACGGACGTGCGCGGTGGTGGCGACCACGACGTCGGCTCGGGCGACGGCCCGGTGACATGGTCCGGATTTGGACTCCGGATTCGACCCTCGACGGCGACGTCCACAAGATGTGGTGTAGACTAGCACCGCACGGACGATCGGCATGCAGCATACAGTGGCGGCGCACCCCCTCCAGGCTTCCTCGATCGCCTGTCCCGATCCCGAAACCCCCCAGCAGAATGTGAGTGGAATAAACCCCTTCTGCCGAGAGCTATGCGTTGCTGTGTCACGTTCATCCGGAGACAGGGGCCCGGGGAATCGGACGAGAACCCTACATAATTGGCGCCCAACGTGGGGCCTGATTTACATTCAGGCTAGAGTTCCGATTCCTGGCCTGTTTCCGGTTGGATGGGGGCATTGCTTCCGCACTCCTTTTGGGGGCGATCCTCGTTGTAGCAACGCCGCACGAGATCCGACATGATCGTTCGCTTGATGAGGAAGCGCGGACATAGACGTTGTCTTTGCTGACAATCCTTTGTCCCAATCAACCAGGAGTTTATCCCCTGTGGCGAGGAGCGCCTTAATCTACTGTTTAGCTGTGCCGTCGGATGCTGGCAGGTCTATCCTTCAGCTTCTTGATGCCGAGCAAGTGTTCAGGGTGCGTGGATATTCCCGCCTTCTTTGAGGCCTGCAGTGTCGGGTGTTCTGTCGCCCCAACTACGCCTCCGGCCGTCCACGTCCCATGGGTGAGATGTCAGCTCATTTATTGGGCGATGGGACGCGCGCAGCCGCCTTTGTTCGCGTGTCGTTGCAGTGCCTTGGATTGACTGTTTTCGACTGCTCGCGTCAGAGAGGGTTCGCTGTGGGAGTATCTCAATACTACTTGCATTGCGGACGGCGGTTGCACGGACTGCATCGAGAAATTATTCCCGAACTGCATTTTGTCCGAGGGGAGCCTAGCGTTCTAGTTTTACTGCACGCTCGCTCCCAGCTGGCCTTGTTTGAGCTGTCGGCGCGGTTTTGAGTACCGTGCGTCCACAGCGTTTGGGTACAATATGTGCTCTTGTGGCTTCGACCGCACTGATGCAGTACCTTGCGGCCAGAGGTGATACCTTGGGACTAATCCCCCCAAGTGTTGCCGGATACGCGATGCCTGGTGTGAATGCATCGGAATTCCGAAAGCCACCGAGTTTCCGTGCCCACCTTATCAGTGGCTGTGTGTAATACCCCGTGGGGTCCAGGTTGACGCGATTGTTAAGTTCTGTTCGTCCCTGGCTGAAGAGTCATGGGGGTGATCCCGCTTAATTGCGGGCAGTTTTTGCCGGACCCTCACTCCGCCATATCGGAGTTTGCGCTTCGGGCGGAGATTGCTCTCGAGTTGTTGTCCCCATGCCCGGAGAGTGGGCGGAAGAGTGCGTGCCCTGCGTTGCCGCTGGGCATGGTACAGGTTCTCCGCCGTGTTTGGAACGCATTGGGACGCGAGGGCGTGCGGAGGGATAACGGGTTAGAGTAAAAGAGGGAAAGACAGTTAGGTGGGGAAGGAGCCGTTCTCGTGTAGTGAAGAGCCTCACTGAGTAGGTGGCGGTCTTCCGATAATGAGACGAGTCGTTGATAGTTTTATCCTGTACAGCTGCGCGGGAGGCCCGGAAAAACGTACGGTTCACGTCGGCGGGTGCCCGGGAAGCCTAGAAATCATGGCAGCGGCATGGCCGTCGGCGGCTTATAACTGTTGTGCGTTAGGTCAGCCCGTCGCTGTACAAACTGCAGCTTTTGCATGAACGACCAGCGGGTGTTGGAATCCAGCGGTAAATGCGGTAAACACTTCGACGCTGCGGAAACGGTTTATGCAGAGCAAACATAGTTTATTAACTCGTCCATTTCCAAGATCGGCCAATTAGATTATATGGCACTTCGGTGTCGCGCTTGTAGCGCGGAAGATAAAAGGCGCGTGTGGGGAGCTTACATTGTTCGAACCTGGCCAGTCCTTTCAGTCGCAAGAAGACTTTTGGGTAATGCGGTGTCTTGACTTGGTCTGAGGCGGGCTTTGTGCCTACCCTGCTGCGTTCATCCAAGGACTCGTTGCTTGGATTGAGAATAGAAGAGTTGCGAGACGCGTAGATGAGTACCTCCATTGCTCGGTCCTGGCCGACCTTGACAGTCGCAAGAAGACTTTTCAGTCATGCGGTGTCGTGGCTTGGCCGGGGGAGAATTTGAATGTGCGTCAATGCGTTGATCTCAACTTTCGAGCATGTGCAGGGCCAGGACTCACAGTGGTTGCTCCACTAGACTTTTGTGTGTGCTGTATGTACCCCCGTTGCACGCTCGTCGCTCTTGTTTGGAGATTATCCCCGAACAGTGACGCGGCAACCTCTGGTACAGGGCCAGACGTTGCGGACAGGACCTTGTAAAAAAGGACGTCTAACAGACTTGCTGGGCGCATCATCCGGCATATCAAAACGTTGTCCCCTTGTGCTGGTCTCAATGGCCGGTACCGCTGGACACGGGCCTCTCGGGGTGGTGGTTATCCATCCAGCATGCCACGTAGCATAGTCGCGGCTTGCTTGTGGCGTAGGAGTCGCGAAGGATGTCTGCGTGAATGTGCGTAATGTTAATTGACACTGTTAGCAGCAGGTTTTGTTCGTATGGTTATTGTGTATCGCGCCTTTCGAACGGTGTATTATTTGTAGCTGCTTGTGACGTGCAGACGATTATCTTTTGTGTTGATGTTTTGTGTTTTCATCACAAGTGATCTTAGTTGTGTGGAAAGTGAATTCTGTTGTCGGAGAAGTGATTCTCTAGCGCTCTTAGATTATGTAACATTTAAGTAGAAAGCTATTGGGTTGTTTTGTATAAGAACAATGGTTGTCTAATAACTATAAACATTTCGATAATAGTTTAGTGTCGTTGCATGCTTTCTGACTTGATGATTAGTTTTATTTTTGGGTACATCTTTTGAATATGTAGCGTGACGACCTTGATGAGTGTATGCTTTATAGTTTTAGAACGAAGAGCTTCGTTTGTATCTTGTGGCATGCACACTGAGCTGAAGATTTGGTTTTGTCACGCTGTACGATATTCAGTGCCGCGATTTGTTAGCGTTTGTTTTTCTGTCTCAAACACTGGGGTGGAAGGGACTTTCAATTTTGGTGTATTGTGTGCGACTTAGTGCTCGTGCGCGCTGTGAGGGGTGGTGCTCTGGGCCCGCTTCTGGACTGTGCACTGCCTGGTCGAGCTTCCCAGAGAATGAGCTGTCCCCGCGGGCTTGCCTCGTTTGACACCCAGGCCGCGATCATCAAGGGTGATCGCCATTATCGGCGACACTCAGCTGAGCTCCCGTGCGGTATTTGGGTCATCTCCGCAACCTCCACTTCTGACCTTCATGATCCCCGGGCCTTGGTTTGAGGGGGGGATGGTGTGGGGTCTTGTCAGCCCCCCTCTCGTCGACAACCGGACGCCGGCGCCTGGAGACTCGTTTTCGGTCCCCTCCGTGGCAAGGACGGCGCCTTTGAGGTTTGGTTCCCGAGCGCCTCCTCCCTCGGGACCCATCTTGAAGACATTGGCGGTGTCGGCGGTGGACATCATAGGACCCCCCTTCCGGACAGCGTCGGCGCCCGAGGCCCTGCTCGTGCCGCGGCAGAGGAGACGGGGAGCTCCAGCGAGAGACCGCCCACGATGGGAAACAAGAGGCCCCCGCTGGTCTGGTGCGCGGCGACGGCGGGAACGGGGGAAGCTGGGACGACGGTCGACGGGAGATTTGGAGAAAGGAGACTCTTGCGCGGGAAACGGGCCACGACGGACGTGCGCGGTGGTGGCGACCGCGACGTCGGCTCGGGCGACGGCCCGGTGACATGGTCCGGATTTGGACTCCGGATTCGACCCTCGACAGCGACGTCCACAAGATGTGGTGTAGACTAGCACCGCACGGACGATCGGCATGCAGCATACAGTGGCGGCGCACCCCCTCCAGGCTTCCTCGATCGCCTGTCCCGATCCCGAAACCCCCCAGCAGAATGTGAGTGGAATAAACCCCTTCTGCCGAGAGCTATGCGTTGCTGTGTCACGTTCATCCGGAGACAGGGGCCAGGGGAATCGGACGAGAACCCTACAAGGTGCACTGTCATAAGTCTCAGCCCCGCGAGGTGTTGTTTCGCGCGCTTCCGTCGTGTCAGCATCGACGCGCGCCGCTCGAGGTCACCCACAACAATGCGACGTGCGAGCCGATGCCGATATCTAGTTGGGACAAATATTGGAACTGGGCGAGGCGCACCAACTCGAGGTGGCGCTGACGTGGGCGCAGAGAATAAAAAACATCCCATGTGGTTGGGTTTTAATGCAAATGAGTGAAGTTGAATGTATTTTCCTAGTAATATTAATATATAAATTATAGGAATATAAAAAGTAGTGAAGAAGAATACGATTCAACATGGGGGAGAGCTCGTCGCGCTCCACCAGTTTTCTACAGTTTCCACTGGAAAAGCGAAACGGATCACCATCAGTATTGTCAGAGAGGCGCATAAGATCTCCGGTCGCACGGTGAGTGAGCTTAGCACCCCAAAATTCGGGAATTGAAGGTAAGCCTAATGAACAAGCATAGTGCAGGCGGCCGCTCAGAGGCCTGCCGCATACACTTAACTCGCCCAATCACAACGATCACTCGCAGTAAAATACACACTCCCCGTTCGGACTGAGTTCGTCCTCGTTTAAAAAAAACCACAAATTCTTCAGGATGGACATTCAAGAAAATTTATCATGGCCAGAGTGGCAAACAGCCGGAACGTGCAGTCAGAGTCTGACATAACACGTCACAGTTGTAGTCAAGCTCCCGGACGGCACGAATCTGTTCGTTTCCGCTTCGACAGCATCGGAGAGTGGTTCATATTCCCCTTCCCAAACGGCATCTATCGTTCCAATCGTCCTCGAGTTGCCAGAATTTGAAACCCGAATTCGATTCATCGTCAAATAAAAAAGAAATAAAAACAGTGGAGCAAACATTAGCGTGCATCATTAGTGAACAGATACAACATGCGATCAACTCAGCCCTCACCCCCTTTTCTAAGCACCTTCTCCAACTCTCAACCCGCTTACAGGCAATTGAGGCCACCCAGGACCCCCATCATGACATCTAAAACTCCAAACCCTCGCGCCCTACTTACCTCTACCCCCCTCGTCATCTGACAGTTGAATTGCCATGGAATGTGCAGCAAAATACAACAATAACTATAAAGCACATGACATTCACCAACACGGTGCCCGACATCATCGCTCTATTCGCAACTTCAACGCCCTATAGGTGGCGGGGCGGTAGTTCCAAGATGGCGGAAGAGACGAGGGTAGATTCTCCAGGGTATCCCGTGCGCCTGCTCGCTGACGCTGTTCAGCGCGCTAAAAATGGTCTATTTGTCTACAAATGCGAAGCTGTTAGGGAGGGATCATATTACAGGTGACAGAGATTCTGAAGCACGTTAGAAAAACGAGCATGCTGTTATTTAAAAGTTACAGAAACCTCAGAATGCGAAGCTTTGTGGTGAGCGAGCGCGTTTTAGGCACCGGTCACGTTACTGTTTGTGGCAGAATATTTTTTTAGTGTGAAGATATCGTGTTTGCCCTTTGCCTGCCCATTAGTGCTCTAAAAAGAGAGCCGCGAACGGTGACCGTCAAGCTTAGGCAGAGCAGCGTTCACAGTGTTGGTGTCTTCGCGTCACAACCTCACAACTCGCTGCTCACCGACTCGGTTTTAGTGTATTGTAGCACGTAATCAAACTGCTCTCTGGTTATTGATAGAGAGTTTCTAACCGCTGCAGGCTACCGCGCGGTGTACCATTACAACCGTAAGTTCGCGCTGCGCCTTTGAGGCACAATTTTCCGTGAGCGCCAGGAGCGTTGCCGTGCTCATCACTCTCAAAAAAATGTTGCAGTCCTTACACCCCTTGTCACATATACGACACTCCAAGACTTCAGTTCGCCGTGAAGCCCACTGACGTCAAACTGACGGCCCCTACTTTTACGAGAGGCTTGATGACGGCGCGATATAACATATTAAACAGCTAAAGTACGCATCAAAGAGTACGGGAAAAAAAAAACACCGAGGTTTTGCAGTAGGGCCAAGAAAACCCCGATTACTTTTTTTTTTTTGCAGTCATTTACATTTACTTAAGCTATCTTAATAAGTTGCACTACTCGGCTATGAAGCCGCTCATGAAAGATGGTAGTGCCGGTTGAACGTTAGTGCGCTGTACGTACAACTGAAGTTTTGGGGTGTCGTGCACTATGAAAAAAACTGCCTATTAATATAAGCAGCGTTTTTAGAAATTTTATTTATTGCTCTATAAAAAATAAATATTTCAATGTACCGTCCATTTTTTTCTACCATGTTATTTGCAACATTGCGGCCCCTCTGGCCAAAACTGCGCTTTCTAAGCTCTCATCACGAACGGCTGGCTAACACAGACGCTCTTTAAATGCTTCGAGCATTTCTTTTTTTGCTTGTAATTACCTGAAAGCAAGTACGGGTATTCTGCCTTTTTAAAGTGCTTGGAACAAATGCTCATGTTCCTTGTAACGGCCTTAAAATGCGAACCCATTCCCGATTTGTATTGCTCAACATAACTTTGCGTGACGAGTTTGCTCCTACTTACGGCAAAAAAAAAATAGACTTTCTGTAGACCGTACTATAGGGTTCTTCATTATTAACGGGAGTGTTTTCTGTCACGTTGCGCACAGATTGAGCTGGCGGCCATGCACAAGGCCAGAAATCCACAGCGTATGCGATACACGAAAGGTCCCAAATGAAATTAGACATCCCGGCCCTTCGTGCAAGGCGGAGCACAAGAATTTCTTTTTTTTAACGCGCTCACTTTTTTTCGTTAAAACGGCTTCACGCATCGAGGCCGACAGTCCCTGCCACCGTTTCTGCGCCGCCGCCGCCGCTGCCGTCCCCGCTCCTCTGGTTCTCCGTTCGTCCACGGGAGGGCGAGCGGCGCGCTGGAGTTGCGAATAGAAACCCATGCTGTTTTTCCCTTGGAGGGGGGAGGGGGGGGGGGGGGGGGTTATGACTAATTTGTCGCATACAGCGTCACGCGCATGCAACGCGGTACCTAGGTACTAAAATGTTATGGTGTGCTAGTTGGTTCAAGATGCTGAAAGAATAAAGCGCAAGGGACAGACACGGACATGAAGTATACCGAATAGCGCTACACTCACAACTGGAATTTTAATAGAAAACTAGGGAAGAGAAGAAAGGGTGTGATAAAAGTTGTACTGAAGACAAAAATGACGAAAATAAAAGACAAATTAAAGTTTTGTCTTCCGTATATCTAAATTTGCTGTGATTCTCCTATTTTTTAAAGTTTCTGTCTCCTATTGTCGTCCTTTTTGTCTTCCGTAAAACTTCTCTCACTTCTTTCTTCTCTTCCTTAGTTTTATATTAAAACACAAGTTGGTGTGTATAGCGCTTTCTTGTCTACTTCAAGGGGATCGGTGGCCGAGAGGGCTACTGCACGCCAGCTCGGAGCAGGTGGAGCGAAAGCTCGCGCTGCAGAACCCAGGGACCCGGGTTCAATCCACCCCTGCCGGTTTCGAACTCGATGGGCACTGTACCGGCATGTGGTCGTGTATCACTACTGCGAGGTGCACGTTAAAGATCCCAGGCTAGCAGTTCTACCGCACTGGATAAATTGCTCATCTACAGCTGAGACACCAGATGCCCACTAAGGCAGACTACCTTCTAGCTGTATAAACTTACACACAATCTTTTTTGTCTACTTCATGTCCTAAAAATGCCTGGGTTGTGTGTATGCTTATACAGACTAGAACTTGGCCTGCCTCAACGGGTGACGAGTTTCCCAGCTGTAGATGAGCAATTTAGCCAGTGCAGTAGAACCGCTAGCCTGGGCGGTCCTTAACGTGCGCCACGCAGTAGTTGATACACGCGTTGATACGCGCGTCGGTACGATGCTCATCCAGATCAACATGGGCACGGGCGGGGTTGAACCCAGGATGCTGGAATCTGCAGCGCGAGCTTTCACTCCACGTGCTCCGAGCTGGTATGCGCTAGCCCACTCGGTTACCGATCCCCCATAATTCATGTCCATGTCTGTCCCTTGTGCTTTATAATTTCAGCAGCATTTATGATCATCATGTCATGCCTACCACGACAGTGACCTACGTAAAGCGCACAATCCCCACCAAAAAGGTTCACACGTCCCACATCAATACCCCAACCATCGAGCGCGTAGGCAGTGAGGCACTCGTACCGACCTCAAAGGCCATACGCTGGAGCTGCTGAACAGCTACTTGATCCAGGCTAGAAAGATTGAACCTTGCCACAGTTTACCGTTATTCGCGATTGTTCGTTATCCGACCGCACGCTCATCGTTCTGGGTGACGTTTACTGTCTTCACACGGCGAGGGATTATCCAACTTCAGCAACTGACTGCGGACTCGATACCTTTATAAGAAATCCCCACATCTCACTGCTCAGTGACACCACCACGCCTTCCAAATTAGGTAGTTCCTGTGAACAGGATACTAAACCGATCTTACCTGGGTGCTTATTCATAACAGCATATCCCACGTGAATTCACCCACGATGCCATCGTCAGCGACCATTCAATGGTCGAAATCGGGGTTTTCTAAGTAAGAATCGCGGCAGCAAAGTGCTTCGCCAGAAGCCAGAACACCACCCGTATCATCGATTGGACAAAGGCAAAGACGGTCTTCGATAGATATCTCGATGATACCGCTTAACTGAGGGACTGGATCTGGGAAGTCCTTTCTGCTATCTGCCAAGCCCCATCCACCATTGCTAACACGGAGGATTATACCAATGTTATCAACTTCTAGCCTTATTGGAGAAACGCAGCAAGCTTATCGGAAGATTGGAACGATAGATAACGACACAGGCATAACAAGTCCCTTCACCACAATATCTTCCAACTCACCCAAGAAAGCCAACACTATGCGGAGCAGCTGGTGGCGGAGCATTCGAGTCAGCTTTGCAAAGATATGACTGACCTAGTTCACACGGTCGGAGTCTGTCAGTAATTTTAATCACTCATGGGTCAATCTGTGCCCCGTCGCGCTCTATAAAGATTCTGGCTCAACTGCGGCTGCACAACTGACGAGCTTCTTGAAGTGAGACACCTTCTACCCAAACTTCAATACCCCCCCCCCCCCCCCCTTTTTCACTCCACCATCTGCCCAACCTGGTGATGCCTATGGTATTAACTCCTCTTTTGCATTGGCCGAACTCCGTCTTACTGTTCCCCAACCCCGTTGCAACTCCTCGGAGAGGTTCCACCAGGGGACCTATGTTGGACAAACGTTTCGTTTCTCCTAAAAGAAACGGAAGTGACGACATCGCGTCTGATTGGTTGAGGCTCGAATGACGAAAGTTTCCTGCGAAAATGTGGGCGGAGACGGCGAATCGCCCCCACCGGAAGTGACAACACTTTGACGTATCGTTTCCTCGGTGTTTCGTCTGAAAAGGGAACGAGTCTGTCGATGGTCTCTTCGCGGTAGCGAAATTGGAAACACGGCGTCTCGGAGGCAGAGCGACAGTCTTTCTATTGTTCAACTTTTTTTTTTTCCTCCGGAAAGGCTCCACCGGCTGCACCCCGCCACACCGCGGTACCTTTGAACTACCGGAGGAAGCTTTTCGGAGGCAGTACCGTCTCACCAAGAATGTGGTCCGTTGATTGTTCGACGAACTGCGCGAGGAGCCGGAGTTGAGGCTGCGAGGTTCGTGGACGGTGATGTCTGTGGAACAGCAAGTGTTGTGCGCACTTCGCTTTTACGCCACGAGGAGCAAACTGTACGGGGAGCTTTCAGGGCATGGTGGCGAGCGACGAGCACATAGCGAGGAATCAGGCTACAGTCGGCATCGTTGTGCGGGCTGTGTCCCTCGCTATTGTGCAGCGTCTGGGGATCCGGCACGGCTGGATCGACTTTCCCCAGACAACCGGCAAGAGGGACGACGTTGAGAGGGGCTTCCAACGGCTCAGCAGGATACCCGGCGTCATCGGTTGCGTCGACGGGACGATGATCGCCATCGTCGGCCCGTCACAGAACGACCCCACCGTCACGAAGGCGGCGTATTGGCGCCGCAAACAATTCTACGCTCTGAACGTGAGGGGGGTATGTACGATCACATATATACTACGTCTCACCTTAGCATGAGTGCAAGCGCGAACGGCTTGACTGGAGCACTCGCTGCACGAGCGCTCGTGCAGCCGTCGGGGCGTTATCCAAAGCAGCTAGCTCGCGCTTTTAGCTATAGGTCAATGCCCGTTCTGAATGGGTTTGAAAAAGAGCGTAACGCTAATACGGTGTGGATATGCCATTTTATAAATGAGAGTTCTGAATTGTTAGTACTCGTTCATCCTCCGCACAAGCGTTTGCTCGACGAAGGAAGGGAGGGTTTGTTAGCTGAAGAGCTTTCGATCTCTCTTTTTAAGCATTAGTCCCTATCCTCCATGATAAAGTGTAAACTCTCCTTTGAAGAAAAAAACAAATTTGTCTAAACTATTACGTGGATCAAAGGTAGTGGCTATTTATCATATAATTTTAATCTTTGTAACACAGGCAACGCTCTGTCTGTGTCCTCCTTCATTCAGTCCGTCGTGTTTTTTTTTTTTTTTTTTTTTTTTTTGCGCTGTTTTAATATTTTAAATTTGTAAACCATAAAATGTTTGGTGGTGTGTTGGTCAGCATGTAAATAGTGTTTGATAGGGCCCCATGACAATGAGTGCAATCAACTGTTTGTGGATTCAGTTGAATAAATGTCGACAGATGTCTCACTATTGCAGGTGTGTAACGCCGACTGCCGGGTCATGAGTATCGACCTACGGTATCCTGGGTCGGTGCACGACTCCTTCGCTTGGCGCTACTCGTGGCTCCGGAGCAACTTCGAGCAAGGCCGGCTGATAGACGATGGCAGGCTCCTGCTCGGTAAGCATACTTTATTTGTTGGTTCTGTACATGATGGCTCTGCACCACTTATAAGCTACAATATCACATATACTATTCCGAACATGCACTCTAAGCCCTGTCCCACTTAGTAAGAGGGACATTTCTTCGATTTTTTCCCACTTAATTTTAAGGGGGGGCGACAGACCTCTTAATATTACATGGAGATTCTCCCTCTTAATTAAGTGAGACACCAGCCCTCTTAAAGTGGGCGATACGGCGTCTCTCTTAAATTTGAGGTCAGAGTCTCTTGGTAAGAGGGACATTTTTTAGATATTTTCCCCCTTAAATTTGGAGGGACGGTGGCCCGCTTAAAATGCAGGGGTATAGTCCCCCTTAAGTCGGGGTCACGCTGCTTATACATCATAGAAAATACATTCTGCAGACATGTTCCGGAACGAGTCGCCGCGACATGCGAGCCTCGTACGCCACGAGGCAACCGAATCAAGAGGTTGCTTTGTCACGTGGCATACAAAGCACGGATGTCGCGGTGACTCGTTCCGGAACATGTCTGCAGAACGTATTTTGTATGATGTATAAGCAGCGTGACCCCGACTTTAGGTTATCTCTTTTATTGTATGGTAGAATTTCTGCTCTTTCGTGTTTGGACTGTCAGCTGACATGCTGAACTGCAGTGATGCAGTCCTCGCACTTTCGCTGATATTGTTTAACCAAAGTTATTCTGTGCTGGGTAACAGAATTGAAATTTGATCTGTATATGTGTTAAATAAAACAGTAACAATCCTTAAGAGTAAACACGTGTTTTATTTGCCATGACACAAGAAAATATTTTGAAATGTCTTTATCAAAATAGTAATTTTATAACGATGTTCCGGTAGGTTTTAAGGATAAAAAAGACGTTAGAACGACGCCAGAAATTGGCGTTTCTTAGAAACAATCACACAAAATATTTCGTGCTGCAAAGTGACTCCTTTTGCCTATCATAAAAAATGACAATACAATCGTGCTGAAAAAAAAAAACTTTTTTTTAGCGGATAACATAAAAAATAAGTACATTCTAAAAAAAAGCCAGTGCGTCTACTTTCCCGCACAACACTTGGAAAGACAATCACCATAACTCTCGGAGGCAGCTCAGCGAATGCAGATGCCGAAACATATGGTTATACCAAAACAATGAGTTGCGACACTAACCACAACAAGCGTGACGTTTTGCATTGCTTAATGTCACAACTCAGACTGGGTTTTTTTGTCTAATCTTATGTTTCGGCATCGTGATTCGCTGAGCTGCTTCCGTGAGTTACGGTGATTGACTTTCCAAGTGCGGTTCGGGAAAGTAGATTCCTGTGCTTTTTTTTGGAGCGTAGTTATCTACTTCATAGCATTAAAAACGAATTATTCGGCGTCTCTTGTCATCAGCAGAAGCTCGGAACTCCTTTTGTTTTCGAACGGCCATAAGCAATTTTCTGAGCTTCTCCGACATAAACTGAATCGAAAGACTTTATTTTCAACGAGCAGAATTTAGAGGAGTCCAAGGGTTTGTCCACATGCCACAGGGTAGGAGAGTCCCGTTATGTAATACACCCATAAGCACATGACTGGTGCCCCCTCCATAGTCGTGCTAGCGGAGGGTTTCACTGACCAGTTCCCAGAAACGATCCGTTTCTCCGAACCGAAGAAAGTTTTGGGTCCTGGAACTTTTTTGTCAGGGATAAAATCGTCCTGCAAGCAGCAATTGTTAAAAAAAAAAAAAAGCGTCAGCGTCAAACTTACATTTTTATTTTTGCATTCGCTTTTTCACATACCATAGGCGATGAGAGGACTTCTGGCCAATCGAGACCGGAGAATGGTCTTCATGTTCAAGAATGTTGTTGGGTTGTCTCCGCAGAAGGCCCCTTTTACCTCCTCCAGTTTCTTCAGCATGGTGACGATCGTGTTATGGAACCGAAGCTGTGCATCCACCTTTAGTTGAATGAAAGACCATATTGTTTTCCTTTATATACAGAGAGTTGGAATTAGAATGAAGGTAATGAAGCGCTTTCACCTGTTTTCAAGCAGGCGGTAGGAAACAAATGCGAAATTGAAGTGCAAACAGTTCAAAGATTCGGAGCCCAATCTGTACACGATGAAATAGCGAGTGACATTAGCTTATGACGTAACTTCTGCTACTATTAATATTTGGTACGAGAATAGACTGCTGCTTTAAGTAATTTACGCGAATCGTTTTTGTAATACCAAGACAAAACGAAAACGCCTTTAGAAGTAGATGAACATTAGAAGTCCGGTGTGTTTAGCAGGATTGCATTTGCGGCTCGAAGCTGCAGAAGAGATCTAATGCATGTTTTAAAAAGCAACATAATCAAATAAAAAAAAATATATTTCTGTAGACATTTCGGCGCAAGTCATTCATTTTTTTTTTTCAGAAGCAACGCATATGCCAACAGAACGTAAATAGAGCCTACCTACATACCGGAATACAAAAAGTTCATAACTACCGAGTTCATTGTGGGCCGTGTGCGAGTGGCCGCAGTAGACTCATCACCAGGGTTGTAAAAGTTACTTTAAAAATGTACCTAAGATACAGTTACAGTTACTCATACGAAAATGTACCTAGGTGCGTATCTAGCTACTCGCTTAAAAATGTAACTAGGTACAGGTACAGTTACTTCAAAGATACTTTTTATTTTCACGTGAAGTATTTTTCTCAAATTTGTCACATTATTATTGGAAGTAAACCCTTTGTATACTGGGATGTACACAAAAACAAGTTTGATAAACGTGCTTTATTGGTGTCAATGTTTTTAGGAAGGAAGAGAATATTTTAACGCGAGCGCGTTTAGGAGCTCGTGTCATAGAAAATCCGTCGGATGTCGGTGGCGTCGGTGGCGTGATGGAAAATTCCTGAATCGTTGATAGGGTCGTGACGTCACAGCCCCATGAATTCGCGCGAGAATTTCACACAACCGACAACGCTCATGTGAAACGTGACGTCACGCGTGGAATGAAGGTGGTTAAAGACAACCTTCATTCCACGCATGTTTCAAATGATCCCACTTAATAAACTGATTCATTTGCCTTAAAGAAAAATTTGAAGAATTTACGCAGGATCGCACGTAGCATGTCTGGCTCGCAACCTTTCGGTTGCGAGCCAGACATGCTACCGACTAGGCAACGGAGGGCTTGGGAATGGCACTGCGATCCTGCCGTCATTGGAGTGCCTCGATGTCTGTCTGTGTCAGGGTAAAGGCATTATCGCATCGAGTGTTGTCTGCGCGTGCCGAGCAAACTCATAAATCAGTGGTTCTCAACCATCAATGTTTCGCGGACCCCTTGTGGATCGGCGGAGATGATGGAGGGCCCCGTTCGTGGTGAGGGGAGTATAGGTTAAATATAATAATAATTAAATAAATGGATTTAAATAAGGGCTTGTGTAAAGTAGACCTTTCTTATAGACATGCACACGAGGAAACTCGCCCAAAAACTAAAACATTTCTTCTTGACTTGAAAAAAAAAAAAAACTTGTATTGCTGGGTTTGGTGGTTAAGCAGGGCTTCGCGGACCCCTAGAATGCCTTCGCGGACCCCCATTTGAGAACCACTGACATAAATAAACCTTGCGGGGTAAAATGGCATCAAAGCACTGGCAAAAGCTCCTCGATCGCGCCGGGAGTGTTCTATCATAAGAACTAGGTCGTTGTGTGACTCAAGAGCATGAGAAGCGATTGAGAAGGCCATGCGAACGGGGCCTGATAACCCTATCGCGTTCAACTCTTAATGGCGAAGGTGAATCGTCCTCAGAGTATTTTTTTCTTCACAAACATTTTCGGTTTTGTAAAGTGGAAAATTTGAGTTCGATTTATTGTGTGGAAACACTACGCGATGTTAAATTGCTTTACGGCTGTAATTGTAATTTATTTTCAGTTATGTGTTATATTGTATTTTCTACGCTTTTGACGAAGTGAATAGAAAAGTACCTGTAAAAAGTAACTTCACTTAGTTACAAGTTACTGGAAAATGTACCTAAGATACAGATACAGATAATGAGAAATGAAAGTACCTAGGTTTGTACCTCAGGTACAACAAAAGTACCTAGATACCGATTTACAGTTACTTGTACCTAGGTACTTTACAACCCTGCTCATCACTCAGGGTGGTGCGTTCCACCGTGCAGAGGGTCCCGGTAGAGCTCTGTACACGAGAAATCCGAGCAGAACCCCCGACTGATTCCCTTCATGTCGACGTTTGTTGCCATTGCCTCACTCTGAAAACAACATTTTTAACGGACAGTCATTTAACGGCCATACTCAACCTAACGCTAAAGTGCCTAAGAAAAAAAAAAAAAAGCAAATTTCTGTTTATATATTTTTCGCAGATGTACCACACAGAAAAAAAGATATTCAATCAGCTACAGAAAACAAAGAGCATAATAAACATCATAAATAAAATATCCAAAAACAAAAACATGATTGGCGCCGAAAAAAAGGAAAAAAAAAAAAAGCCGGTAGCTTTGCTGGCGCGACCGTCAAAATATAACAAACAAAAAAGTACGGCAAGAAAATAAAAAAAAAAATAATGTACTCCAGGGCCATCGCGGCACCCTTCCCCTCTTTCCGCAGACGCCGACGCAACGCGCAAAAGAAAAAAAAAAAAAAAACTTTTTTTCTTTTTTTGTGGGGTTTGAATTAGAAGCTTGTCCACCCCCCCCCCCCTTTTTTTCAGATACATACACACACATTATGGGTTTTTGCTCGCCTCCCACTTGAGAAAGAAGTTCATAATCACTGTAACGCTAACGATGTCTACAACATAACGTTGCAGTGTAAATTGCTGTAATGAACTCTGAAGGCAAACAAACGCGAAATCGCCAACATTGTTTCCGTCAATCAACGCTCTCGGGCGGTCAACCTCAAGCATTTAGAGTGCACACCGAGAAACACCGGCGAGCCAAGCTTACAAACACTGACTGCCCCAGCTAGGGTGCCTTTATGCTGGCTTTGCCTTAGGGGGGGTGATGCCATCCTTTGTAGTACTCGATGCCGACAGTGTACGCTCACGGATAAAATACAAGGAAATTGCCGGTAATGAAATGCCGGCGTAGCAGTGCCAAAGCTAGCAGCTCGAGCTGGGAGAAGAACGAACGCGCGTCCGAAATTAAAGAGTAGACAAAAGCGTCGGGCAGAAAATGGTCTGATATCACCAGCCTAAGACAGACGCGGACACATTGGGACACCCTAACCCGCTAAAAGTGTTTTGTGCGAAAGACAGCCCTGCGGCTCACGGCTGGGCAAACGATTATCGACGCTTTGTCGTAGCTGAACGAGCAGATCCAGGAAGCGACCGCGTCCGCGGACTACAGCTGAACACTCTTACTCTACATGCAGAGCTCGTACATCTCACAGCCAGAGTGAAAATATTGATGGCTCGTTATTCCCACCCGCAATGCACCCAAAACAAAAGCGTCAATATGACAGGATTACTCACCCGAAGGAAGTCAAACGAGCAGCATGACGCTTGCGACCCTCCGGCAACGACCGTTTCCAGCTCTCCGTGAATTGGCGCGAAGCCTTAGCACCGTCCGAACTCTTTGCCGTGGATTAGTGCGCCTGCCCCTCTCCTCCTGACCGAACTACATTGGTCCAGTTAAGAGGGACCAGCCCCCTCTTAATATGAAGGGAGACGCGTGAATCTTTCTGTCGGTCTTTCCTGTTCAGAGGGACTAACGAAACGGTTTCCTTGGTCTCTCTTAATATGTTGGTGTCCCTCTAGATGTTGCTATTTTATTTTTCAATTTCCCTCTTAAAAAGAGCTGTCCCCCTGAAAGCATTGTTGTCCCCTCTAAAATCAGAGGGACAGTGTTTTTTATGAGAGACCGGTTTTAGAGTGTGGATAACTGGCATGCGCTCTGGCCATACCTGTGGCACGTCTCCTTGGAAACACTCTGACGCAGCTGTCAACTACGGGGAGGAAAGGTTGCAAACAGCAGTTTTACCTGCTTAGTTGTCAACAATTTTAAAGGAATAAAAAGGCACAAAAAGACATTTAAAAAAAATTAGGCGATTAGCATAGAGCAATTTCCAGATGTCGCTAAAGCCGTTTGTAATGCCCGTCTAGGAACCTTGACAGGTGGTGATGATAACTGTCTTACCTACAACTGTACATGCTTTGAGCCTGACGTCATACGGACAGCTGTACGGCCAGCACAAAAGTGGAGGGAGGAACTCCACACTCAACGGGACTCTCTTTTGTGTTTCCCAAGATGATAGAAGATTAACCCGTCGCTCAAAATTCACACAAAGCAGCTTTGGGGTTAGTTTCGGTGGCCCGACCGCTGGTGTGCTTCGACCGCTTTGGTTGCTTGAACAACTAGGGCATCCTGACGACGTCTGCCTCACCGCAACTTTGCTCATCCCGAGATAAACTACATCACAATTGCACCGGATGTGACGTGCTCTCAGCTGGCTGCTCTCCGAGCGCTTGCCAGTGTGGGCTGTTTATAACGAAAAATACAGCCATCAGGCTCAAAATATAAATGTGCAATTGTCATTTACGGCTATTGTAGATCATATTCAGCCTATTTCTGAACACGACGGGTATATTTCAACTGTCGTTGAAGTATTCTTTTAAAGAGAACAGCGCTAATATCATACATTTCCTTCTCTGACTCTGCAGGTGACAGCGGCTATGCCTTGAAGCCTTGGCTCATCACCCCTGTCCCTGAACTCCACGCGACCTCCACCGCTTGCGGCCGGTTTAATAAGGCACATTCTTCGATAAGGTCCGTTGTGGAGCGCTGCAATCGGCTGTTGAAAAGCAGATTCCAGTGTCTGCAAAGGCATCGGACTCTGTATTATCATCCAACAACAGCCACCGTCATTATATCGGCATGTGCAGTGCTCCACAATATCTGCCTTTCATCGAGGGAGCCAGAACCGGAGCCAGACTGTGACCCTGACGAGCCAGGGTTGGAGTGTGGGCCGAGCTCGGAGGGGTCAGTCGCGGATGACGAGAGGCTGGCTCCTGCCCGCCCTCGGGTCAGCCTCTCGGACAGGGGCAGGGCTCTGAGGCAGCGCCTTGTTGCCCAGTTCCGAACACGCCACAGCCGTGCCTCCCCGGAGCCCCACGCAAGCCATGATGGCAGTCGCGCCCACCAAGTACACCACCAGCACCAAGGAGTCCGTCGCCACAACGGAGGTCCCACCCATCAGGGACGCCACCGGCGACAGCGAACCCCTCGTCGTCCTCACCTCGACTGACACCCTCGCCACCAGAGAAGCCCCCCCCCCCCCCCTCCCGTTGCAGTATGTGCTTCAGTTGTTGCTCCACAGTCATGGCCGTCCATAAGCTCCACAGTGTCAACTCCAACACTTTGCGCAGTTCATCGCACAATTACCGGGTTACCCTTACGGACATGTAGAACTGCCTCCGAAAAGCTATTCGGTGCTTCACGGTGATGTTGATGAAGCCTTTTTTTTAATTTGCAAGCAGGGTGCCTAAAATGCGTGGGACAATAACAGAAGGTTTTGTAGGGTTATTTAGCTAGTCAACGGGGCATCTGGCTCGCCCTTGTAGGAAACAGAGAACTCAATGAGGCTACTGGTGAGACCCGTTTTGCTTCTTTTACTGCAATATATTGTTTGTATCGGGTTTGGACATTGATTCATTTTCTCTACACTTCATTTTCCCTGCTCCGTTTTACAATCTATTATGGCTACCACAGAGCCAGGTGTATTACTCGATAATCGCATATTGGATTTGTGTCAGTTTGAATGTATAAAGAAGACAACAAGCAGTTTGTCTTTGAAAGTGCTTTCTTTTTTTATAACAATGCCGTAACGTGAAAAATAAACATGTTTGAAAACACAGGTTGCAATACTTTCTTTAAGGTGAAATTGAGCATGGACTAGTAAACACCGCATAAATTCTTCGCCATTATCCAGGATGTATCACAGACATTATTTCACACTTCACTTAATTCAGAACACTGCCATTTCGTTTGTGTTTTGTCACACATGGAAGCATGACAGATTCCATAGTAGAGTCATGTTGAGATCAACACTGATATAGGAAAACAAACAAAAAACACAGGGACACAGACGAAGGAAACAGGACAAGACGCACTCTCAACTGAAGTTTATTGGAAATTCAACTTCAGTTGAGAGTGCACCTTGTCCTGTTTCCCTTCGGCTGCGTCCCTGTGTTTTTTTCGTCGCTTTTTTTGTTTGCAATGAACGAACTGGCCCAAATCTTCACTTTATTGCGATAAAAGAAAAATGCCAAAACTGGAGGCCAGTTTCAGGTGGGTGCCAAGTTGTGGCTAGAGTGCAGGCCTCTTGGTTTCAAATAAAGAAAACCCGGGAGCGCCCAGGGCCGAGTCCTCACCCACCAGCGTCAATATACGTGAGTATGATGACGCCAGTGAGCGCACCCGGGAGCCCCTTGTTTGCCTGCGGGTAAAGGAAGCAATTCAATAGCTTGGTCCACACTACGAGTAGACTACGCAAATTACCTCGCCTGTTTCGCCAGCTCCGTAGCCCGCGCGCGCGCCTTCGACACCCTCAAGGCCCAGTAGCGTTTCCAACCTTCCGACTCCTTCCTTGAAGGCCCGAGGAAGTTGAGCCGGGAGGTTAGCTCGTTCCAGAAACGAACTTTGTCGTCTCTGGGCAGCGCCGGGCTCAGCTCAGTTGCGCCGCATACCAGAGAGGCCACATCCTCCCGTTTCTTGAGCAGTCATGAGCGCCAGTAATTTGAACTAGGCGCTCATCCGCGCCCCGCATGTTGTTCTAACCTTTTAGGCGAGTTTACTCTATCTAATATTTTCTGGAACCGCTACAAAATCAGTTGTTCATTTCAATAGAACACGTGTATTTTTTTAGTTTGACAAGTTTCTTCAAAAAAGAGCCGATGTGAAGGTCGCCGCCGCAAGGGATTGGCTGCCATCGCTTGACTAAAAGCACAAAATGCCTTTCTGGTTGCCGGAGGAACGGACGCTTGCGTAGGGACTAGGTTCCAGATAGGTACCACCGCGAAAGCGTAGGTACGGCAGGGGGACAGCGTAGCTACTTCCGCTCTTCGGCGGTTGGCTCTTGACTCCTCTCAAGTGAGTGACAGACGCCAATCTTGCCATGTCGTCACGGCGTCAAAGAGGGCGGTTTCGCGGTGTGCGCCGTTGCTTGGTTACGCTTCTCCTGCCGCTACGTCACATCTGTTTCTAGTTTCTCGAAAGTCCAACATAGATCCCCAGGAACACATTCTCTGCATCCTCAACCAGGCCTGGGAAACGAGCAGTATTAACTTGTCGTGTAAAGAGGCCCACATCAACCTTTTTCCGAAACCAGTCCACTAACCTACCACTCCTGCCAACCTCCAGCCAATCTCTCTTACAGCGTGTGTGGGAAAGGTGGCCTTAGTGTTCCTCGAATCGCATTTCAGCACTCCTAACCATATTTTGGACACCCTGATCGGCTTCCGCAGCCCCGTCAGCGATCAAGACATTGCCCTTCGAATTCACGAAGACGTGCTTTCCCGTGCCAGTACTTCCCAACTCCGCACAATTGCTGGGGTAATTGTTCAGAAAGCCTTTGACAACGTGCCCCAACAGCCCCTCCTTGACATGCTCATCCACACCCAGCCTCGTGTCCGCATGATATGGTACATTAAGACTTTTTCACCGACCGTACCATCCGCATCATGAGACCGTTTAACCATCCGTATCATTCGCATCATGAGACCATTTAACTTTGTCTTGCGTTATGACAAGACATTACGTTAAGAAACCATAGACACTCGTTCTATTCAAACTTGCCAACTAATATATGGAAACAAGGACGGGAAAGAAAATTCGACAAATTACACGTGAAGAGTAGCAGTCGGTCACGTGATCCCGGAGCCTACATCAGTGCAGAGTGCCCACCGAGGGGCGCCACTGCATCTCCGGGCTAATAGGTTCTCACATGCACACTCACCCCTCCCTACATGTCCTACTGGAGTAGGTGCGTCGCCACCAGGGGATCTCGGGTAATGAGAAAGCTCATACCATTGCTCGTGAAGCATCAACACCGAGCGCTCCAACACCGTGGCCGGATGCCTATTGCCGTAGATATAGAACACCATAAAAAACAACGCCGCACACGCCTGAGAGACTTGCTTCAGGATGCATGTGCCCTCCCTGCCCCGCCTCCTTCCTTCTCTCGCCATAACTTTTCCCTCATCAGACAGGCCCAAACGCTCACCCTTCCCCACGACGCCGTCCAAAACCGTGTTGAACAACGTCGCGGATACCCATCCTGTCATGTGTGCAGGGACTGTCCCAATCTGTACCCGTGCACAGTCATATTCTTACTTCCTAAACTCTTTCCTACAAACCCCTTTCACGCCCGCTAGCTAGGAGAGCTATACCACCCCACCCCGTGACGCACAACCCAAACTCTGGCGCCATCTAGTGCCCCACATCCTTTACATTCAAGGGACCAAGCCCAAGGGACCAAGGCTGGAGCATTCTGCCTCATCATTGACACTTTCCCGATACCGTCAACAGACAACGATTAAGCGTACCAAGAGTCATTTTAAATAAGAGTTATCTCACTCTTTCTCTTTCTAAAGTGTTAGGGTTCTGCATTGTCTGAGGGCGCATGTAACGCCGCTTGAGTCCTTAATGCTTTTGGATTGCGAGTGTAACTGAACTCACCCGCTAATCTATCTTTTATCTGCTATGCGAAGTTTGTTTGTTTGTTTGTTTGTTTGTTTATTTTTATTTTTGACACAATTGTCAGGGAGGTTGGGACAAAAGGCGAAAACGAATCACCTGACTAGGTCCCAACCCCCGTTACAGCACTCAGCAGCAGGGCACAGGAAATAAATCAAAAACAGCATAAATCAAAAATAAAACAATATCTGAGAACATAAAAATATGAGACACAAAAAATGTACAATCTATTTTGATGTGAACTATACTAGGAATACAAACTAGGCACATTGAAGTATACCGTAAGGTATTTTTTTAAGAGAAACATGGACGCTATTGTCTGGGCTAATTCGAATACACAATAATTTCTGTTAAGAAGATCGGTTATCTGGGAGGATATCTTTTGTGTACCGTGATTAGTTCTTATTTTAGGTTTTGAAAACTGAAGTTGTGACGTCATACCAGCGACGTACACAGGTTTTCCTTTTGGGAAGGAGGGAAGGAGGGTAAAATATAACCCTGCCCCCCACCCCCACAAAGAACATATTTTTGCCACAATGTTTTAATGGTTATTATTAAACAAACGTTTTCACTCTGGTTTCCGAATGATAAATGGAGAACATACACCCGGGCATTTATAACAAGGAAATGATTTTCATTTTCGCATTTATATAAAAACAAGCGCCATCAAGATTTCTCGGGTCTCTGGGTGTTTCCTCGTTGAAGATTCTCTACAGCTACACTCTCGACATTTCCTGAGATTTCCAGTGGGTTTTCCTTCTCAACAGTCACTCTCAGTTTTGTTGCGATATTACGGCCAGGGCTGTCAATGTCGTTCAATATGCACGCTCCTAGATATCGTAGGGATCTGTAGACACATGGGTACAGAACTTTTGCATGGAAATATTCGAGCCACCTGCACACTTGGCCGTGACGGTTCGCAGCTAAAGCTTCAGTGGTGTATTCATCGCCAGAATGGGGCGGCAGAATAGGGACTATACTCTGTCTCACTAAATCCAGGCAGTGGACGCTAAGGCAGTACTGGGGGAGGGAAAAAGGGCAACCACTAGGAAGGCCGGGAGAGAGAAAGGAGGGTAACGGCGGGGGAGGGGAGAAAGGGCGAGAATGGGGAACGTTGCGGGGAAGAGGAAGTTTTCGCTCTTTCTCCGCAGTCCTTTCTCCCCTCACCGAGCGCTGCCCTTGCGACCACTGCACAGTTTTTGTGAGACTCAGTGTAGAATGGCGCCGAGACTTTGCAAGCTAAAGCCTTAAGGCTGCACATAAAGTACAAAGAAGGTAGGACTGTGCCTTGCCTGTAAAACTAACCACCTCAAAAAGAAAAAATAAGAGCACACTCAAAGTTGACTACAAATAACGTACTCTTTTAAGCGACGCTACGTGTTTCAATCTCGCTTGTTTACATGACAGGTTGCGTTGGGATCGTTTTATTGACTCAGACCGCCTTCTAGTGTAAGATTATGTGAACGAAGACAGAGAGTCACAATGTCAAAAGATGGATGCATATCTTTGCACCAGCAGCACAAATGCACACGCGACAAGCAAAAGCAGCGTATCGCACCCACTGCCCCAGGCAGAAGAGAGGCGACCCTGCAGGTGGCCAGCTAGAGTTGCAAAGCGAAAGCTAAACGGAAATCCGCCCCAAGTATCAAACAGCGATTGACCATGACCGCGGCGACGCGTTGGCACCAGTCGGTGTTCGTTATGTATCTGTGGAATGTTGAAAGTAAAAAGAAAAAGAAACAAAGAAGAAAGAGAGGCGCGTTCACTGAACGCTGAACTCGAATGAACCACTGAGCTAACTCGATGGCGGCGGCGCAGAGTGTTTAAAGAAAAGGAAGAAAGGAGGATGAAAGGAGGGTGTTTGCTTTCGGTAGAAACTTCATTTTGTGTAAATTTGTTTTTATCGCTGCATTTGTACCTTCGTCTAACATAGTAAGACCCTTTTACCCTCAATGAGCGACAGACATACGAGGCTCGGCAGTAGTAAACATAAAAAGACGCCCGAAAGAACAAAGACTGATAAAAATTGGATTACTTCCTTTCAGTACCAAGAACAGGGCGGAACGCCCGCTGGTCTTTTCGCCATTCTTTTCTTTGGGTAGGTTTGTCTAAGCACTGATCTTGTCCAACCGCCCCCCCCCCCCCCCCAGGCCTGCGAATTCGGGGGTCGGGGAGGATGCCCCCCACCTTCCTCTCTTGTGTACGCTACAGCGTCATACGCCCGTGGACATGGGCGTACCAACCGGGGGGGCAAGGGGGGCACTTGCCCCCCCAGTTCTCAGAGTGGGGGGGCAAGGCATGCGTTTTGCCCCCCCTGAAACGGCCGCCACTGGGCAGAGCAGACACAGGCCGGCGGCGCCCAAGGAATACCTAGGGCACTGCCCCCCGACCCGCGCGGGCATATTTTTAACGCGCAGGCGATACAAACCCTAGCAACGGTGCTCACGCACGCCGGATTGGCTGGTTCGTAAAGCCTTGCTCCCCGAACAAGTCTACACGGTAACCTTACGGAATCCATCCGCGAGACATGGGCCGGACGGGCCGTCCAGACCAGGACGTAGGCCCTTACACAAAATAAAGTTTTGCTTGCTTGTTTGGAGATAGGCGCTGCCGCCGTCAACATAGGCAGCGGATGCAATGCGAGTTTCCGAAGAGGTAGCGTAACTTAGTGGTGAGATGTCTGCCTCATACGTGTCAGACCCGGGTTCTATTTATGGTGTGGGCCGGCTTACTTCTTCTTATTTTTTTTCTCGAACATTTTGTTTTGTCGAGGCATTTGGCGATATTTACATTTCTTTTTTACCATTAACACTAAAAAAACGAATGTTGTTGACGAAACATCGCTAAACTAAATCGTATCGACTCTATTTACGGAAGTGCATGGGGGGCAGCGGGGCTTGGGTTGCCGACCGGACGCCGCAAAGCGGCGTGTACGGGGGGTGGGGGGGCTAGGTGGGTTAATAGATTTGTAATTAGCAGCCGCACACCGTCACCGCGAAGCGGCGTGAACGCAGGCGCGGGGGTGGGTTAACGCGCTTCGAGTGATACACGAGCAGCCCATCCGGCGTGAGCGTCGTTGTTAGGGGTTCTATCGCCTGCACCGTAAAAGGAGCAGTGTGCACCTCCTGTAGTGGGCAAGAATTCCTACATTGGAAAGAAGCGGGGACAAGCCCTTTCTTCAAATGCGTCAAGTCTCCTTGAGCTTCGGAATACAAAGAAACGCCACTATTCGGAGCTAATCCCACAGTTACTCGACCTCTCTTGCGTCGTGTCTGTTCGCTCCCCGCGCCTCGTAGCAGTGTTGTTGCAGTGGGGGGGCTCGTTAAAATTTTGGGGTTTTTTGGACTATCTAAATCACTTTCTTCCTTCCCATCCCCCCCTTTTCTACTCCGCATGCTTCCCCCTCTGCAAATATCAGCTGACCTTCCGACCTTTGTTCTCTGTTGATAGGCAAAACAACCACTAAAATTAGAAAGTAATTTGTAATTTGAGTGGAAGTCACTCGGAAAACTATTTAAAGTAAACTACTGATTACTAGAATAGAAATGTAATTAAAAGTTACTAAACTACCCAGAAAAGTAGTTAAACTACAGTAACTTGAATAAAGTAGTTGAACTACGTACAAGTCTGGCCTGGCAAGCGCTCTGCGTAAGTGTTTTCACTGATCTGCCTAGCCCCGCACACCATCAGATGGGCCAAGAAAGGTGTAGTTTTACTGCAGAAGAGAAATCAGCAGGGTCCAAGATGGTGACAATGGAGGATGGGGGACTGTTCCAGTGGCTGATGGCTTGAGAAAGGAATGACCAATTGAAAGCGTTCGTAGAGCCAGAAGTGTGTTTGATGGTGCAGACGTTGTTGAGGCGAGAAGATGTTCGGTCGAGGGGTAATAACAAAGTGGTTTTGAGGTCGGGAATGTGGTAGTAGATTTTGTGAATAAGGCACAGCTGAGAAACTTTCCTGCGAAGCTGCAAAGAGGACATGGTTAGTTCAGTTTTTTGCGCCGAGACACTGAAAGAAAAGTCATAAGTGGATGAAATGAAGCGAGCAGCTCTGTTCTGAACTGCCTCTACAGCGTATTGATGAGGTACAGTCGATGGGTATTCCAGATGGTTGAAGCATATTCTATTTTTGGTCTGACGTACGTGTTAAAGGTTAGCTTAGGGACAAAGGGTGGAGCGATTTTTGAAGTTACGTCTGCTTAGTCCAAGAGTTCCAGATGAATCGGCGGTAATGACTTCAATGTGGTTATTCCAGGGAAGGTCAGATGTTAGTCTTACACCAAGGTATTTATACACAGTAGCGGTCTCAATCAGATCGGAGTCCAAGAAGTAATTAAATGACAGAGTGGTTTTTTTCTTGGTGAAGTGGATTAGTTTGCGTTTGTACTTGTTTGGTGACATAATCCACTCTTTGCACCAATTGTTAATTTTATCTAGATCTTCCTGAAGCTGGTTATTATTTTGCACACAAGTTACTTTGTTATGGATGACGCAGTCGTCGGCGAAAAAGCGTTTTTTTTTTGAAGAAATCCCAATGGGAATGTCATTAATAAATATTAAAAAGAGTAAGGGCCCAAGTACGAACCCCAGGGGAACACCAGGAGATACATTTATTAAGGAAGATTCATGATCATCATGGACGTGACCTGTACACGGGAAAAAAGAAAGTCACGAATCCATGCAAACGGTTATTGGTCGAGGCAAAAAGATGATAGCTTAGAAAGAAGGCGTTGATGGAGGACACGGCCGAACGCTTTGGAAAAAAAAAAAAAAACTGCGTCAGTTTGGACGTGACATTCAAGGTTAGTGTGCAAGTCATGGATGAAGTCGCAGAGTTGCGTTTCGCAGGAAAGTACCTTTTGAAAACCGTGCTGCTGTTTAAAGAAAAGAAATGGGATGATAGGTGCCTCATGATATTGGAGTAGAGGATATGCTCAAGTAGTTTGCAAGAAATTGAAGTCAATGAATTAGGGCGATAATTAGATGCGGAAGAGCGGCTGCCCTTTTTAAAGACTGGGAATTACCTTCCCACCTTTTGGTCAGATGGAAGGCAGCTTTGAGATGAGGACTGAATGAAGATGAGTTTCGAATACTCACTAGAAATAACACGGGTGTTTCTTTTAAATTTTAGGGTTGATGTTATCGGTTCCAGCGGACGAAGTAAGTTTTAGTTTATCAATCAATGTTTTAATACCAGCGGAGTTAACGTTAATAGGATGCATGCGCTCGTAAAGCTCTTCAGGGAGAGTGGGGACGAAGTCCAAGCACTCGTTAGTAAACACTGATGAAAAGTATTCGTTAAACACAGAACTATCATGCTCGACGTTGCACATCCGACATTCCTAACTCATCCCCATCTTCCTAAACGTCCGTGTGTGTCCTAAACCAAAAACCGGAATTTTAAAGGTTAAAAACGGCACGTTGCGAATATGGAACGCGCACTTTCATGCAAAGCTGACGTCAAGTGACTCAAATCGAAAAACATGCATATTTACAGTATTGTTACCTCTTCTGGTGAAGGCTAAACAACCGTTGCATCCGTTTTCGCGCACGAAACGGTGACTCCCAGAGAAAGTAAGAACGCAGTGATTGTCTTTATTTTAACAATGTAAACACACTTGCAGGCGTGCGCTGATGAAGCCTCAAAATCAAAACTCTCGTAGTGTGATTCGTGACTGCTCCGGCTACTACCCAACCTCGTTGTCACGCCACTTTCTGCAAGCAAACACTAAAATTGCCAGTAAACACACAAAAGCGACATCGATACAATTATCTTGTAGAATATCACCTTATTTAATCATAACTGTTTCAATAGGCACTACAAGTTGTATTTATTTTAAGAAGAAGAAGCAAAATTTTTTTCGTAAGAAAAAACAAAATATCAATGTTAAGTCTGGTAACGTTGTAATTTTGCCGAATCATTGCCACATCTTTAGAAAACTTCGACAAAAGTTGCGCCGAATTTTCGATTAAGGGGGGGGGGGGAAGAGGTTCGTGTTTGCCCCCCCACTCAAAAACAAGTTGGTACGCCACTGCCCGTGGACTATCCGTTGACTGCGTTATGATCTGCCCAGTGACGCTGTGGGGTCCCGTGAAGAGCCCACAACGTCAAGGGGCAGATGGCTCCCGAATCACGTATACGTCATTCGGGAGCCAGCTGCGCTCGCCGACAGTCGCCTTTTCCCGCAGTCTCTCGCGGATCATGCCTCGTCTTGCTGTTTGTACTATTTTTCATCTTCCACCGTGGAACCGAGCAAAGGCGTCGGGCTGCGGATTTCACGGTCCGGGATCCATATTTGGAAAAGCATATGAAGTTATAAGTTAAAAGGACATTTCGGCACTTTGATTGGCGCGTTTGGTTTACCGGAGGGAGAGAGACAAGGGGTTTGGGGTATTATGCTTAGGTAAACACGCCTCATCGATTCACTGACTAGCCTTTCAGCCGGCCCCCCATTTCAATTGCCCGAGAAGCGTAAGAAAATCTGGAACTGGCTAAAGGCTAGCGCGTGAATCTCAGAGGTGTGTCTGCCTAAGCCTCACCTCATTTCTCCTCCCCCTTCCCCCCTTCTCTCTCTCTCCCCCCATAAACCAGGTGATATGTTACGCCCCCGAAAACACGCCAATCAGAGCGCCGAAATTATCCCGTTGACTTACTCCACAAGCTTTTCTAAATACGCGTTCGAGACTGCAGCCAAAGCTACAAGCGCGAGCTAGCCCGCGCCCCTGGCTTTGAGAAGTGCATTTTTAGCGCGACTGCTTGGTCTACGCAAGACCGCTTCAGAGCAGCGTCCTCCTGCACTCGTGCTTGTGGCGTTGGCTGCAGTCTCAGCTTTTGAAATAATGGAGTTAAGACGCTTTGGACACGCGCCAGAAGCCACCGTTGTCGACCTTCCCTTATCTTACCGAGGTGCCGAGTCACTGAAGCGGGATTTGACAAGTTTGCACAAAGGCCAATACTGGGGAGAAGGACAGAGTCGAATCGAAATTGGCAATAACCTGTCCTGCTGTGGTAATGATGGAGAGAAGTGATCAAAATCAAAGGAAACAGAAACAACTGTTTATGGCGGTGCCCATGCGCAGGTTCTGCAAAGCGTATGTAAGCAGCTCGATAAAAGTCGCTCGTTACCACTATTTGCGCGTAATTATGAGTACATATAAATAATTATGACTTAGAGTTCCTTCCTTTTGGATGCTTATGCATTGCCTACTATGAACTGTGTGGGCTTTGGACTTGGCCTGCGTGTATAACTGTTTTCGGTACGCTCGAGCTTCACAATTTTCGCGTAAAATGGACCCAATAAACACATTTAGCGTTAATATGTGAACTGGTGTAAACTCAGTATACTGATTCAAGGGAACGTGGTAATGCACGAACGCAATGCGAGAAACGGAACGGCCACAGGCCAGGTCAGTCGCTTCGAGGCGAAGGCGCCACTCACCTTCCCCGGAGTGGCTTTGCTCACATTTTACTTTGAGGCGCCCAATCCAGGAAGTGGACGACACTGCGGAGTTTTTCGAAAAGAACAGAAGAGAACGCTGTTTTAAACCTTCCGGCTATCAGTGTACTGAAGTTACATCGCAACAATGAGCCGAGAAATTGAGGGAGAGGAGGAGAGGAGATGGGACGCCAGAACGCCGAGCTCTGATTGGAAGGATTAGTGGGTAGACCTAGAGCTATATGCCTTTGTCTCCACTGAACTCTTCGAACGCGTTAGAACGGGCAACGCCTGCGTCTGGTGCTTGGCTTTCGCATTCGAAATGCGTTCGACGAGTGCAGTGGAGACAAAGGCATATAGCTCTAGGTCTACCCACTAATCCTTCCAATCAGAGCTCGGCGTTCTGGCGTCCCCGAGCGCCCATTGTCTCCTCCTCTCCCTTAGATTCTCGGCGCATAGACATAGCCCCTAAACATTAGAACGCATGTGAACCATATGAATAAACAAGGTTTGTTTTGTTTTTTCATCGGCACCAAATTTATTTTAAAAGAACTTTTCTTAGGGCTTTAATAGCCCTAAGATCAAGTGAAGAGCCATGGGGGCAAGAGAAAAAAAATTGTGAAATTGAATTATTAGCTATCCAGTTAAACCTTTTTAACATACTTTGTTTTTTAAGTTTCCGCTTTTCGGCGTAATACACAGGGTGTCAGAAAAAAAAATACAGGTTTTTTAACGCAAAAATAAACTAGGCATCGCCGAACGCTCATTCTCCGCCCAAAGGTAATGCTAGAGGTCACAACCAGATTCCAAAGTTACAGCCCAATCCGATACCTTAATCAAAAGTTATAACTTATAAGTGATTTTATGAAAATTTCTATGGGAAAATGGCGGCCGACGGAGTTTTCGAATGCATGGGGCTCTATAACACTAGAAACCGAAAAAGGGCAAATGTGGGCTTCATTTTCCCATTGAAATTTTTAGAAAATCACCTTTAACTTTTTAATAAGGTATCGAATCGGGCTGAAACTTTGGCATCTGGTTGTGACCTCGGGCCGTTGGGCAAACAATGAGCGTTCGGCGACGCCTAGTTTATTTTTGCAGTGAAAAAACCCTGTAAATTTTTTGGGTGACAGGGTGTAGTCGTAAGATCTACGCTCGGCCTCATAGTCTATATAGTCACTGAGTATATAGTCCACTGTAACAACACTTTAGTGTATCCTGCACCACGAGCGCGTGCTCACACAGTCACAGCACAGCGGAAGATGTGGAGTGCGTGCTGAAAACCGACCATTCGAAAGACGCGCCTTGCCGTTCTCACTCCGTTAGTGACTATAACCGTGGCGTGAAACTGGTGTTAACATATTCGTAGTTGGACCTACGAGGCGAAATATGTCGTTCTTGTGTAGACGTTTTCACTCTTAACAAAAATGCCAGTTGACACGGGCTAAATCATGGTCCAGCCAGCGCTCGCTCGCCATTGCGGCCAGCAAGACAGTGCGTGTGCATAACACACAAACATAGCAATGAACGCGCCCCGAGACGCTTTTATAGAACGGTGTATACTCAGCTCGAGACCGAAACTGAGTCACCGAACCCCACCTCTGATCTCAATTCTTGGGCTCTGCGCTATGCGTCGCAACGCCCACGTTACCTCCGTCGGGGACACGTGGGTTGCGGGGCCGGCGCGGGAACGGATTGATCGACATCCCTAGAGCGCTTCGGTGGCTCAGTTTTGGTTTTCCAGCCGTGCAGGAGAATGACATTTTTCGTCCTGTGGTTTGTGCCATTCTGTAGTTTTATTTTACTACGAAATAGCACACCACGGCAAGAGTATAATGTCGTCGAGCGTCAATTCTAAGACTACGTTATGCCCCAAGAACTGAAAGTGTAAAACGTTAATCAAAAAGGTTTGGCTAATTAACTAACTTCCCAATTTCGTGTATTTTCTAGCGACCCCCAAAGCCCCCAACGTAGGCCCAGGGCTAAAAAAAAACCTAATGCAGGTTCCATTCTTTTATGTTCTGATCCCTCCTAAAGAAACACCCTGTAAAAGAATATACTATGCGAACAGGCTGGCATAAATCGCCCGCTCAGTCTCAAATCGGCCGGAGAAATCAGCACTTGAACGCAGCAATCTCAGGTCGTAAATATCAACTAAATACGTTGTCGAATTTTAGAAAACTAAAATTCTTCGACATTAAACATATGATGCAAGATAATCTAGCAAAGCTCAAAAGTCTACCGAAGGTAAGACCAAGTTCTGAGACCTTTGCTCTTCGCAATTTACTGAACACTATGGAGACTTACGGGAACTTAGAGACTAAGAGTTTACGCTGTTTGGTACACTGTTATGCTCTGCGAGATATTGTTGACAGTTTTGCCGAGCGAGTCGTTATAGTGTGCTGTCGCAGAAGGACCTTCGGTGACCAAAGCACAGCTGTGTTACCAACATCAATAAAGTGGAGACTTAGATCGGTTATTTTAGCTCTTGAAAATCGAGGTAGAATGTCGCGAAAGAAAAGTGATGATTAGAACCAATTTTCAAAGGACAGCGGTCATTCTCCCGAAACCCGCCACCAGGCAAGATTCAAAAACAAAAGCAACGGTGCTCCACAATCGTACAAAGCCGCCTAATACCCCATTCAAACGGTCAGCATAAAGGTACCTTTAACACAGGTCCCTTTGTTATCGGCGAATCAGCCCATGCTCTTGGGTCGCGAGCGCACGGCATGCGCGGAAGATCGCTAATTGATTGGCCGCAGAGAATAAAGTTTCCTTAGCTAAAGGTACCTTTACGGTCCTGTGAATGGGGTATTAGACAGAAGGCTTTTCTGTGGCTCACGGAAATATAAAACAAATGAGTTCGCCAGCGCGGGAAGTTTAGAAGAGGACCAAGCACGATAGTGCAATGTAAATACGGAAAGCGCATTCTAGATAAAAGGTACTGCAGGCACGGTATCTCTTGCACTACTTCCGAAGAAAGACACGCGAAAACCATGAGTCACACCCACAGAAAAACAAAAGTTAAGTGTAACGCCCAAGGGTGTAGGAATACGAAAGTTCTACACTCATTCGGCAGCTGCATTGAAAGACTAGTTATGATTCTGGGTTTTCGGAGTTAAGTTTTCGTAAAATGAGGAGGGTGTTTTTTGCGGTTTATTTTTCGCTAGGATGCTGAGGTTTATCGAACATCATTTTTGTTTAATTCTTAATTCTTCAAAATTGTGCGTTTAATCTTACATTGTTTCAAAATTTGTCAAACTTCAATAAAATAACTAAAAATTTCCGGTCAAAAGCTTAACCTAAGTTGATCAAATCTCCCGATATCGAAAGGTATTTGCGCAGCGGCATTTGGCAATAACACCCTTGCACTTGGGAAGTACTGCACAATGAGTCGCTTCAATAATTATCGGTACTTTCAAATAGACAAACTCCTGAACGTAGTTGTTGGGAAGCGTAAACCTGGGGTCACACTGCTCATACATCCTACAAAAGACAGTCTTAAGTCACGAGTCACCGCGATATCCATGGTTCGAATGCCGCGTGCCAAGTTTCTCCTTTTACTCATTGCCATGCGGCATTCGAAGTAAGTATATCGTGGTGACCCACGTTCGCCTCAGTTTGCAGGCTGTTTTTTCTAGATGTATAAGCAGTATGATCCCGGCTTAAAAGCTTAAGCTGCTTTTCTATCAAATCTACAAATATTTAACTGGTATAAAAATACCACCATCCTCCCTTATCCAAGAAGCACAAATAGTATGGTCCAAACTGGAAACCAGAAAAGTAACTTTTGTCGTAGCTCAAAAGTATATTGACTCGTTGTACTCTACAAACCTTTGCGAGATAAACGATAACCTAAATTTTGTCAATAAATCGAGATTTAAAAAAATTAAGAGGCCTTTTTTTAGGAGTGCCAGACCTGTGCTCTACAAACTTCATGCGTAAAATGTGTTCTTTTTGCCTTTCATTTTTCCGTCGTGAACTCGAAATTCGGAGTTTTTCGGATAAATACGAATTGACAAATATTTTACCGGCGAGCGTTTTTTGGAGTTCCTCAGATTTATTTGAAAACACGCAACCCCAGGTCAGAGCCGTGCATACAGAGAGTTTGGTCAATGGGAGCCGCGGGCAGAGCCAGGGCGTGCACCAGACACAGAAAGTGGGCTTGGCATGCTCCTTTGGCAAGCCAGAAGCCTAAAAGAATCCCTTAGCGGTGGTAGTGAGAAACTGTTGAAACAGTTTCTCAAACGTATATGTTTCTCAAACGTATATGTTCGTATATAGTTTTAATAAGCGAGTGATGCTTCGTCTATGATCATTCAGAAAGATGTAAGACACGAATGCGCCGCTCAACACTGTTTTGTTCGGAAAGAGTGACCTCTCGGACGGCAGATTCACGGTTGTCGGCGTTTGGCGTATGGATTATGTCGATTGCTTCGCTAAGCGCAACCTTCCACCATGATTTTGAATGACCGTGATTGAAACATCACGTGCACCATATTTTCCGTCAAGAGGGCTGCTCCGACGCACTTATAAGGTTTGTTTCTCGCGACCACCACCAGGGTATTATTTCCGGCTTCTGTTTGGCCACTTTCGAATTTGTGAAGACGCCCTGAATACGCCCAGTTCGCTTTCAGCCAATGATGCCTCCTTATTTGTCTCCTATACTTCCCAACGAATGGCCTCTCTACATATACGCCTCTGCCCCAGGTATAGGCGAGCCCTAACTTTTATCGTGTAGATTATTGCCCAAAATGGAGCACTTCCCACTATATTATTAATTAATACGACAGGTTTTAATTTAAAAAAAAAATTGCTCCACACCGCACGCAGATTTGCAGTTACGTGATTAAAATAGGTATACAAATGTAGGACTCTCAAGCTTGGTAGCGTTTGATATATTTAGTTTACACTGCATAAACAAATTCTACAGCATCGAGCATTTAAAGGGTAAACACAACCCCCAGACGATGAATCGGCAGTTGACATGAAGGCATTTTTACAATAAGATCCCTCAATAGCTTCTTCACGAAGAAGGTAGGCGTTCATAAATATTATTGCGCCTTCACCTCGAACAACGTGCTTATTGTCTTGTTTCCATGCCCTGGAGCTGTCATCAAACTGTTTAGAGGCCTGTTGTTGCTACTCCATAACGGAAGCATTCAACCTAACTTGGGCCGAATTAACAAAGACCTCGAGGTCTCGATAAGCAAGGTGCTAGATACAGTTCATAATCTCACGGATGGCTTGGGCACACAGAAATCTCCAAAAAATAGGAATACTCGCCGAACTGTAAAAGCGCATGGATTTATCCATCCTCGATCAGATGAAGTGCTTGACTACGTTCAAAAGTTACACAATCGCGCTGAAAGAGGAATTTCCTGGTAGTAATGGACGTGTTGGAGCCAGAACTAGGGTGACCGGAATCCTCAGAGGAAAAAACGAAACGTTGAGGGAAGGCGCGAGCGGGCGGGGAGAAGTGGGGGGGGGGGGGGGGGGGGGGGGTAATGGTCAGGCAGAGAAAAAAGCTGTGATACGTGTTATTCATTTTAACATTAAATCTCACTTTTTTATTCTTTATTAGGAACGTGTTTTTCATTCCCATTTTTAACCCTACGACAGTCGTCGCCGTGCATGCACAATGGCGATTGCACGTATGAAAGTGCCCGCGTAAGAGCGCAAACAGGCGCACCGCGGGGGGCGTAGCTATTTGTCGTAATTTTTGGCAAACTTTAAAACTTATTGAAGACGAGCGTAGCCGCCTCGGTGGCTCCGAGGCGAGAGCGCCGGCCTATGGATCCCCATGTGGCAGGTTCAAATCCCGGCCGAGGTGCCGGTAAAATGACGGAGGCTTATTGCGGAGGAGGCGCCGTGTAACCGAGCTTCGGTTGCACGTCAAAAGATCCCCAGGTGGTCAAAATTAGTCCTCAGTCCAGATGCCCGTCGTTAATTTGGCACGTAAAACTCCCAAATTTGACTGTGAAGACGAGCGTGTTGGTGAATAGATACAATTACATGTATTCGTATCTACTCGCCAACATGCGTCTTGAATCATTACTGCCAGACAACGTTGAAACCTTTGGGGGCGGTTTTATATTGTGTACCATTGCATGTTGTTGCTCAATGAAATAAGTCCTGTTTCCGTCCCCGTCCTCGATGTTTTATCATTTCATATATTCGTTCGCGTAAACCTCATTGACGATTGCAAGCAGGGCGGCTGGTCTCCGCCATGTCTCAGCTCGTGCAGGCACGCCCGTGCAAATGCAAGCTCGTCAAAGCTAAGTTCACGCGCACGCTGTTTGTGCTTGCACGCACGGGACACGAGCCACGGCTTCATGCTGGTGGTTGTCTATATTGTCACGGGTGGTGACCAGAATAACAATAAATAAACAGGAAGAACTAAACGTTTAATGTGGCGAACTTGTGCCAAAAATAAAAGGGTACAAAATATAATAACGGAGCGTCGCGGGCGTCGAAATCGGCGTAGCAGCAGAGTCGAACGCTGGGCGAAAACTGACTCGACAAAGTCGCGGGCGGCCTCTTATCTAGAGTGCGCCGCTATCTCGAAGATTCGGCGAAAGCGGTTCGAGCGTCGCGTGATCGGGGCGAGAATGAACACGCACTTTCTAGAAAACAAAAGCAGGGATAAATGATAGAAGTTACGTGCGGTACATGAATAAACGGGAACTTTCTGGAGGACCGTGACCGAGCGTTGCTTTCTCAGCCTTGCGCGCGGCATTACTCCCCCCTTTAAAAGTGCATCGCCCCGATGCAGTGTAAAACAAATCAAAATAAAAAAAGAACGATAAACTAAAGAGTCTTTGGAGCACAAAAGGTCCACAGTCCTATCGAGCGTAGTACGGCTTCAGGCGCACGACGTGGACGACCTCAGGACGTGGTGGGCGGCGTGACGATGTTCGTGTTCCGTCGGGCATCACCTCGTAGTTCAGCTCGCCGAGGCGACGAAGTACCTTGTATGGTCCAAAGTACCGTTTCAGCAGTTTCTCACTGAGGCCGCGGCGACGGATGGGCGTCCATACCCACACCCTATCTCCGGGCTGGAAGTGGACGTCCTGACGACGAAGGTTGTAGCGGCCAGCGTCGACACGTTGTTGGGCTTGAATACGGTGTCTGGCGAGCTGGCGGACTTCTTCTGCCCGTTGGGCAACCACCTGGGCGTCGTCGCTTCCGTCGAGAGCCGGTTCGTGGGGTAACATCGCGTCCAGCATTGTCGTTACCCTGCGCCCATGCACCAGTTGAAAGGGTGTCACTCCGGTGGTCTCTTGTACGGCCGGGTTGTAGGCAAAGGTGACGTACGGCAGCACCTCGTCCCATGTCTTGTGCTCCACGTCGACGTACATGGAAATCATGTCGGCGATGGTCTTGTTGAGTCTTTCCGTGAGCCCGTTGGTCTGCGGGTGGTACGCCGTGGTGCGACGATGGCTGGTGTGGCTGAGACGCAGGATTTCTTGGGTCAGCTGTGCCATGAACGATGACCCTCGGTCTGTGATCAGGACTTCGGGGGCGCCATGCCGGAGGACGATGGACTCGATGAAAAACTTGGCGACTTCCACAGCAGTCCCTGAAGGGAGGGCTTTCGTTTCGGCGTACCGCGTGAGATAATCTGTGGCGACGATTATCCAGCGGTTTCCCGATGTTGACGGCGGAAAGGGGCCAAGTAGGTCCATTCCGATCTGCTGGAACGGTGCGGTCGGGGGAGCAATCGGCTGCAGGAGACCGGCCGGTTTCGTTGGCGGTTTCTTACGTCGCTGGCACTCGTGGCACGATCGGGTGTAGAGGTGGACGGCTTTGGGGAGCTTTGGCCAGTAATACTTTTCACGAATACGGGCCAGTGTTCGGCTGTAACCGAGGTGTCCCGACGTCGGGTCATCGTGACATGCTTGAAAGATCTCCTCCCGAAGGTCGGTCGGGATTACCAGCAACCATGGTGTGCTGTTGTCGCCGAAGTTCTCTTTGTAGAGTACACCTTGTCGAATGGCGAAGGTCGGCAATACTCGTGAGAAGACACGTGGCACGGTACCCCCACCCCCTTCCAGGTGCTCGATTAATGCGCGCAGCTCAGGATCGTCCCGTTGACGTCGTGCCATGTCGTCGGCGTTTACAGCTCCTAGGAAGCTCTCGTCGTCATTGTCGTCGCTGCAGCCGGAAGGGGTTTCGACGGGGGCTCTGGACAAGCAGTCGGCGTCGCTGTGCTTCCGGCCGGACTTGTAGACCACTGTCATGTTAAACTCTTGTAGCCGGAGGCTCCATCGAGCAAGACGTCCTGACGGGTCCTTCAGGTTAGCAAGCCAGCAGAACGAACGGTGGTCCGTGACTACACGGAACGGGCTCCCGTACAAGTACGGGCGGAACTTCGTGATTGCCCAGACGACCGCAAGGCATTCTTTTTCAGTCGTGGAGTAATTTCGCTCCGCCTTGGACAATGTCCGACTTGCGTAGGCGATGACTCGCTTGGTGCCTTCTTGAACTTGAACCAGTACCGCGCCAAGTCCTGCGTTACTTGCGTCCGTGTGAATCTCGGTTTCCGCATCCTGGTCGAAATGTCCAAGAACAGGAGGCGTCTGCAGTCGTCGCTTCAGCTCGTCGAATGCCTGCTGCTGCTCCTCGGCCCATTCAAACTTCTCGGCGTCCTTCGTGAGATTCGTAAGTGGTGCGGAAATCCTTGCGAAATCCTGAACGAAGCGTCGATAATAGGCACAAAGTCCAAGGAATCTTCGCACGGCCCTCTTATCTGTCGGCGCTGGAAATGCCGCGACGGCGTGAGTCTTCTCGGGGTCTGGGCGGACGCCTTCGTTACTAACCACGTGGCCAAGGAACTTCAGTTCGTCATAGGCGAACCGGCACTTTGACGGCTTGAGTGTGAGTCCGGCGGTCTGAATGGCTTGAAGAACAGCTCGGAGTCGTCTCAAGTGCTCGTCGAAGTCAGCTGAAAATACTACGACGTCGTCAAGGTAGACGAGACAACTCTGCCACTTCAGCCCTGCCAGTACGGTGTCCATGACACGCTGGAAAGTTGCTGGCGCTGTGCATAGTCCGAAGGGCATCACCTTGAACTCGTACAGTCCATCCGGCGTGACGAAGGCTGTCTTCTCTCGGTCCCGTTCGTCGACCTCGATTTGCCAGTAGCCGCTCTTCGGGTCCATCGATGAAAAGTATCGAGAGTGGCGCAGCCGGTCTAGAGTGTCGTCGATGCGGGGGAGTGGGTAGACGTCTTTCTTCGTAACCGTGTTGAGCTGCCGGTAGTCCACGCAGAACCGAAGAGTTCCGTCCTTCTTCTTAACCAGCACGACTGGAGAGGCCCATGGACTGCTTGAAGGTTGGATTATGTCGTCATTCAGCATCTCTTGAACTTGCTGATGGATCACCTCCCTTTCCTTAGCGGAGACTCTGTACGGCGATCGATGCACAGGGCGCGCGTCGTCCTCAGTAACGATGCGGTGCTTGGCAACCGCGGTCTGGCGCACCTTCGACGACGTCGCAAAGCAGTCGCGGTATTCGGCGAGGAGGTAAACCAGCTGACGCCGTTCAGGGTCCGGAAGCTTAGGGTCAATGTCGAGCTGCGCTGGCGACGTACTGTCTTGCTGGGGCGGCGAGGATTCGTCAGTGATCGCAGTGATTTCGGCGGGGTTTCGGAGTTTCTCGACGTGGCCCACGGCTGCACCTTTCGTGAGGTGTTGCGTTTCGTTTCGGAAGTTCGTCACGAGGGCCACAGTCCGCCCATCCTGAAGTTCAGCTACTCCCCTTGCGACGCCTATGCCTCTTCCCAGGAGCAATTGGAGGCTTCCCTCGAGAAGAACTTCGCCACAGGAAGCTTCATCGATCCCGACAAGTACGAAAACACTCGACCGCGGTGGTAGGTTTACGTGGTTTGCGAGGACTCGGACCGTGGGTGACGTCGCTTCGGGTTCCTCCGCTGGTGGAGCAGGTTTTCGTAGCGTCAGCCGGTTTGTTCCGAGGTCGATGACGGCGCCATACTCGCAGAGAAAGTCCATTCCGAGGATAACGTCCCTCGAACAGTCTTGCAGAACGACGAACTTGACAGGGCACGTTTCACCGTGGATCTCGACGCGAGCAGTGCATCTCCCGACTGGTGTGATGAGATGTCCTCCGGCGGTTCGTATTTGGGGTCCTTCCCACGGCGTCATGACTTTTCGAAGGCGGCGGGAGAGCCTCCCACTCAAGACTGAGTAGTCTGCTCCGGTGTCCACGAGTGCCGATGCGTCGTGACCGTCGATGACGACGTTTAGGTTGTTGGACACCGTTGCAGGGGCGTCGTAGCGATGCGTGGCGTCGGGAGAGTGGGAGCGCTCCGGCGTTCTTGGAGGCTCTTTACGTCGGTCGTCTTCGGCAACTCCACCTCCAGGGGTTGCCGCGCCTAGTTTCCCCGGCGAGGAGCGAGGGGCGACAGGCTCTCACGTCGGGGTCGGTGCATCGGCGAAGCTGGACGTCGTGGCGATGGCGATCGGAACTCTCGGCGGGACGCAGGCTTGGGGGACTGGGGTCGTCGCAGGTACTCGTCGATCTCCCGAGGGCGTTCACCACACCGGGGGCGCGGGTCGTTTGGGTGGAATCCGCGCAGCCCGAGTCGTCGGTATGGGCATCGGCGGTACACATGGTCGGCTTCCCCGCAGTGGTAGCAGAGCGGGCGTCGGTCGGCCGTTCGCCACACGTCGGTCTTCCTCGGCGAGGGTTGCTCCGGGTGAACGTCGTGGACTTGTCCTTCCTGGCGTCGAGGATACTGTGGCATCGGAGGGTCTCGTCGGGGTGGCGCCGTGGTCTGGCGGTTAGCTTGCGGCGATCTTCGGGCCATGGCGGCGTAGCTTAAAGTAGGCTCCTCTGGCGTCGTCGTTTTGATCGGAATCTCAGGTTGGAAGGCTCGGTGGACTTCCTCTCGGACGACCTCGGCGAGCGACAGGGAGGACGAGCGATCCGTAGCGGGGAGCATCTTGCGGATTTCTTCCCGGACGACTTCACGGATGATGTCACGGATGCCTGGGAGGTCGGTACCAAGGTCGTATCCGGATGTCGCCAGAGTAGTCACGCCAGGGTGCCGCTCGTAGTGTCTGGCGCGTGCTAGTAGCGCACGCTCCATATTCGTCGCCTCCGTGACGAACCCGTCGACAGTTGTCGGAGGATTGCGAATGAGACCTCCGAATATCTCGCTTTTGACACCCCTCATCAGGTGTCGCAGCTTCTTCTCCTCGGTAGCCTGAGGAACGGCGCGGGCGCTTAGGCGGAGAACATCCTCCACGAAGCCGGTAATGCTCTCGTTGGAGCCTTGAGTCCTGGTACGAAGTAAGTCTTCGGCTCTCTCTCGGCGGTGCTGGTTGACAAATGTCGCCTTCAGCTGGCTCTTGAAAATGTCCCAGAATGTCAATGAAGACTCGTGATTTTCGTACCAGCTTCTGGCAGTCCCCTCGAGCGAGAAATACACGTTTTGCAGCCGTTGCTCGTTGGTCCAGCTATTGTGGCGGGCGACGCGTTCGAATTGGTCGATCCAATCTTCAACGTATTCGTGGAGTTCGCCGTGGAACGGAGCCGGTGTCCGAGGAGCGACGGGTAGGTAGACGACGGCACAAGCGGCGGGGGTCTGCGCCTGGTCGGCCATCGTCGTCTTCTTCGGCTTGGGCTTGTCCAGTAGCAAACCGTATTCAGGATCCTCTCCCTTGATGCGCCGGCTGGTCCGAGTTTCGGGTTCCGCGGGGAGTGGTCTTCTCACTGGGCTTGGTACCGGACTTGCACTGCGAGATCTTGGAGGGGAACGCTGTACAGGCATGCGGTACCCCGCACCTCCACCAAAATGTCACGGGTGGTGACCAGAATAACAATAAATAAACAGGAAGAACTAAACGTTTAATGTGGCGAACTTGTGCCAAAAATAAAAGGGTACAAAATATAATAACGGAGCGTCGCGGGCGTCGAAATCGGCGTAGCAGCAGAGTCGAACGCTGGGCGAAAACTGACTCGACAAAGTCGCGGGCGGCCTCTTATCTAGAGTGCGCCGCTATCTCGAAGATTCGGCGAAAGCGGTTCGAGCGTCGCGTGATCGGGGCGAGAATGAACACGCACTTTCTAGAAAACAAAAGCAGGGATAAATGATAGAAGTTACGTGCGGTACATGAATAAACGGGAACTTTCTGGAGGACCGTGACCGAGCGTTGCTTTCTCAGCCTTGCGCGCGGCAATATACATACAGCTTTCCATAAAAGCGTTTCAGGGCGCGTTCATTGCAATGTTTGTGCGTTATGCACGCGCACTTTCGCGCGAGCGCTGGCAGGACTGTGATTTAGCACGCATGGATTGTGATTTTTGTAAACAGTGGAAACGACTATTAGCGGCGCAATGTTTTAGTGGCGCCTTTTAAAGCAACACTACCAACACCATCAAAATGGAAGTTCTTCCATTCCTCCTATTTCCGTTGATGAGAAATCCTTTGCTGACGTCATAGTCAGCATTCGGCCAATCGCGGAAGGCCGACCACAGTGACGCTTTCGATCGCGCACGTCACCAATAGTCGCACGTTGTTTCTCTTTGCTGGGGTTATTAATAGTTTTCAAACAAGATGCTTCGCGCGCGAGAATCCCGAGAGATGGTCCCTTCGCATGTCGGACGGTTGGACGTTTCTGGAAACGCCAGCGCCAGCAGTGAGCGCTCCAGTGCATGATGGGAACTGTGAGGTAGGCCCTTTATTCAAGCCAAGTATAGCCTAATCGAGCTTTTGTGTGCTAGGCGGCGCACGCGACCGCGCGAAGTGCAGCACTATTCTTAATACATTCATGCATCCTACAGGCAACCTAACAGTATTCGAACGTTGTTTCTAGATTCTGATTCTGGGGGAGCTTCAAAACGGTTTCAGAAAAGATAGACGACTAGATGAAAACTTATTCGTAATCACTAAATGCATAGAAATAGGAATGACAACTCAAAGGCCATTATGGGTAGCATTTTTAGATATCAAATGGGCATATGACAATGTGAATAAGGATAAACTATGGAACCAATTGGAGGAATATGGACTAGGCGGAACCATGGTTAAGTTTCTACAACGGGCTTATGCGAAGAATAGGGTGGTTATAAGTTATAACATGGGAGGCCGAAACTACAAGACTAGCAGCAATAAAAAGAGGGCGTAGACAGGGTTGCCCATTGTCTCCCCTGCTCTTTATGATATACCTGAGTGAGATGGAAAAAGGTTAGAGCAGTGCAACCTAGGTTTAGGCTAGACTTACATGAAGGCAGGACATAAAGTAAATCAAGTATTACCAGGGTTAATGTATGTAGATGGCATTATACTTTTATCAGAAAGTCGTGAGACAATACAGGAACTGATTAGGATTTGCAGCAGTGAAGGGGACAGTTTAAGGCTGAAATTTAGTAGGGACATGCCGGGTATAATAGTTTTCAACGACGAGAAGGGGGAACCCTTGGAGATACAGGACACATTGATAGAACACCTAGAAAAGTGCAAGTATCTTGGAGTATGGTAAAAGGGGCCCTGCAATCATATTTAAGCGTCTACCTTTTTTGCGGTTTCCACGTCACTTGGGGTTAGGGCAAGCCAGCGGGTACGGAGAGAGTAACTAAATATCAGTGCGTCATATTTTAACCGGACGACGCGGAAACCTCCTCCACCTAAGGGGGCGACCCGCGTTGCTGAAAACGCGCAATATGTGACGTATTTGGTCCTGGGCTTACTACTGGTCAGAGCCGCTAAAAGCCTTTTTTTAGTCGAGATACAAAATATAAGTGTCGCGAACCATTTCAATTATGTATGAAAAAAGTTTTGTTCAGTACCTTAGATCAGAAAAGAAACAAATGCAGTTTATAAAGTACGGAAACAAGAAAAGACCCGTCGACAAACCCGCTACCAAGCGGCGGAAAAAACAGCGCATACTCGAAAGGGCTAGTGGGATTGGGCTCCGGCGAACGGCGAGCGTAGAAAGGTCCCGGATGTACGCGGCGGAGCTGCGGTCGTGTACCGGCTTGAGGATCCGACCGCTTCCGAGCGTTCCGAAGGCTTTCGGCGCGGGCTTGGCTGGCGATTTGGCCATTTGGCGGTATGGCAGTGCGAAGTGGCTCCCGTTCTGAACTGATCTGTACTCCGTGTTTGCTGTCGTTTTTGGCCAATGAAGTGTTATGCCGAATTAGTCTTCAATCACGCAGCAAATGCAATGCGAGCCGCCCTGGCCGCCCGCTTCATACAGCCTATCCAACACGTGCTTTAGTGGCGCCCTCTCGAGCCGTCGACACGCAGTGCGGCAGCCGTGAGCGCTCGATGAGCTCACTACTCCTCCTCTAGTTCACGGCCACTCAAACCAGGACCTACGACGTCATGAAGGAGGTTATTTTTTGCTTGTTTTTGTAATTCTAATTTGCCTATAACTTTTAAAATAAAGCGAAATTTGAGAAAATAAGTTTCTTTAAGTTACTATACGTTCAGTGCGCTCAGGTTCGGTGCAGATTAAAAACCAGTCAAAAAGTTGTTGCAGGGCCCCTTTAAGTGTAGGAAAACGGTATCTAAAAGACCATGAAGGTATTGCAATAAAGGAGGAGAAACGAGATTCAGCTATCATGAAACACAGGGGCTATGAAACTATAATATTTATGAAGTAGTTGAGGGCGTATAGAAGGGAGTCATGGTGCCAAAACTGTCATTTACGAGTGCGGTATTCTGTATAAGGTCAGAAACCTTGGCAGGTTTAGAGATACAGCAAAGGAGTGTGGGTAGGTTGGCATTGGGGGCACATGGGAATACACCAAATGAGGGAGTACAGGGGGATATGAGTCGGGCATCTTTCGAGAGTAGAGAAGCGATCAGTAAAGTAAAACTTGAACAAAGACCAGCTGAACTTGAGGATACACAGTTGGCAGCAAAAGTGTACAAGTATTTATATATCAAAAGTCTAAACAGTAAGTGGACAAACCGAACCCGCAATGTGAGATCTAAATATATTCAACAAGATAGGGCCGATCAGAGTGTATCAGCATAGAAGGGAGGAAAGGAAACAGAGAGGAAATTGCGGGAAGAGAGAATGCAGGGGAAATCAGCTTTAGCAATATACAGGACACCAAAACAAGAAATAAAGAAGGAACAGTTGTATGATAATTCATTGGGAGCTCATTACTGTTTGAAGCTAGAACGGGGGTGTTAAAAACGAAAGCATATAGTGCTAAATTCCAGGAAATTGACACTTTATGCAGCATATGCAACCACGAAAGAGAAACTATAGAACACGTAATTTTACGGTGCACGAGGCTTCGTCCCACCCTCTTGAAGGGGATGACTACGAATTTGGAGGGGGCACTGGGATTTACAGACATGGATGGACGAATAGATAGGGAAAGAATGGCGGCAACTAAGAGGATATTGAAAGATTGGTGGAATAAATCTAGAAAAGGGTAAAAAAATACAGATAAAAATAAGCAATGGAATCACTTTAAAAAGGGGGGGGGGGGTCTGTTTTAACAAAATTTATACAAATGAAAAGAATGAAGAAAAGAGGGGATGACGAAATGTTAGGCTAGGTGGCGCAAGCTGCTGTCCGTTACAAAGGGTGTACACCGACACGCGGGCTTGACGTCACGGAGCTGCAGCGGCTCTGCGATCGCGCCGGAGCCGGGGGGTGTGGGCAAAAGCGCGCACGTTTCGCATGGGCGTCATAGCATTTCAGCATGCCCCGAAGCTGTGTTGACGTTAATTGCACCGAAATGTACAAGAAAACTAGCGGAGTCAGTTTCCACAAGTTCCCGGCAGACTCTGAAAGGCATAGAAGGTGGATAATATCCGTGGATCGAAAAGAGTGGTCTACTCGCGCGAACGACCGTTTGTGCGGCAAACACTTTCTTGGAGGCAAGTGCGGCTTCCATTTCAATCTCCGTCCCGAGACTCGCTTATGTGCAGGGAAACCGTTGTCTGATCGAGACCACCCGGATTTTGTTTCCACGGTGTTCGCGCACAACGCACCCGGGCACCCCCCAAGCGCTCGTCGGAGGCTCGCTACGCCCGTGCTACCGAGCAGAAGGGGATCGACGACAGAACGGCAGTGTTGTAGGCGTTACCAAAAAAAAGTAACGAAATACGTTACTCGTTACTTGCAAATAAAAGGTACGCGTTACTGAGCTACGTTATCTAAAAATAAAAGGACGCGTTGCCGCTACCGATAAATAGTAACGCACGTTACTTCTGCGTTACGTTTTTAAATTATGATGTAACACATTTTACGGTTTCGACGATACAGGTCATATATCAAGAAACATTATGTTCATGCAGAAACTGAACGTTATTACTTTAGTTCTTTTCACGGTTTCACCTAAATACTTACGAGAAAAAACGCAAAGAAAAACATGGCGTGACGCCTAAAACACGGAAACAATTGAAGTGTAATTTCCTTAAGACTTGGGAAGTAGTAACGACTAACGTAACTACGTTACTTGAAATAGTAACATCAGTACGTTACCCGTTACTGTGTCGAAAACGTAACGAGTAGGTTACTACGTACTGAAAAAAGTAACGCGTTCCTGGTAACGCCGTTACTTGTAACCTGTTACCGCAAAGACTGCAGAACTGACAAACCTTTACTGGTTGTCATGCCTTGTGGTCATGAGGGTATGAAAAATATCATACCTTGACTTGAAGACGCTCTGTATATTTAATCAATTAATGAATACACACACTTCCGCAGACCCACAGTCTGCTGATCCCGCCGGCAGTGCGGAAACCGACTCGATGTAATCGTAGACCTCGAGAGTCTTGTTCACCTGCACCGTGTCGGCCGTGAACTGGCTTGGCGAAAAAACTAAATAAACGACGACCTGAGCCGTCGACTTCCGTGGCAGCAACTTTACGTCGGAAGTCCAGCAGGCCTTGTTTACGGCGTACGGATCCTCGTAGGCAACGCCGTCCACGCACAGTTTGTTTCGATACCGCTACCGTTCAGGCTCGGGCAACGAGCTCAAACAGTCGGGCATAGCATACGACATACGTTATGAGGAAATACGACGCACAAATAAAGATACGAGCGTCCCTACAACGTCAACAACGAGCGCACGCCATAGAGCGCAATGGCGAAAACACGGAGAGCCGGGCTGCTTTTGCCCACATAGCTACCGCGCATGCGCGGCCTTCCGGCCGTGTTGGTAAACAGAGCCGCTCCGCGTGTCGGTCTATATATAGCCATTACCATCCATCCGTTTGGACAAGCTGTGTTGTTGTTGTTGTTGTTGTTTTTTTATTAGCGAAGGGAAATAAAATGTGCCAACAAGCTTAACTGCTTCCCGTAGGAAAAACAAAAACATGTTGGATGCGTGAGTGAAACCTCGCTATTTTGGCGCGTGGCCCACGCGCGATGGTCCATTCCTAAAAAATTGGCGGTCCATCCAGAACAATGGACAATCCAGAAAAAGATAGTGGAATGGCGTGCGGTGGATTGAGGGTTTCTCCCCTCAACTGGGCAACGTAGCGCAGCATTGGGCGCTGTAGATTGCCGTCTGCCGTACACAGGGACGCAACACCAACGTAGGGAACGTGGTTCTCGCAGGCGTCACGGCGGTGGCAGAAGACAACGGAGCAGCGACAAAGCACTTCTCCCATAATGCCTCCCGCGTTCGGCTTGAGGATGCGCGCTACTTTTCAGAAAAGTACAATAGCGCGCCTTCCCTTCCGATTCGAAGTTGTAGCCCTTGATTATAATGCAATTAATTGCAAAGGTGCAAGGGAGCTGGACAAGAACAACGAGAATAATCCCTGGAGAAGGGGAACAAGAGGGACAAAGGACCTTTGGTCTTTGTACCTCTTGTTCCCCTTCTCCAGGGATTATTCTCGACATTTTAGCCCTTTACAGAATTGAATTCAGAACATGAGAGCTGACCATCCGATGGAGATGTTTTGCTAAGTACCTCCTGTTCGGCATCTGAAACCGCCGTAACGTCTGGGGAAGCGGACACGCCAAAATGAAACCGAATGGAATAAAGGAGACAACTTTTCACCTGCAATATTTCCAATGGGTACTTTTAAACCTAACAAGCTTGAAAGCACTCTGCGTGGTTCTGCTAAATAGTTACAAAAAAAAAAAAAAAGCCATCATTGATTTTTTTTATCTATTTCTTTGAAAAGGAAAGACGACCGCTGAGAAACGTCGTCTGTGAAAAATACTCGACTGTCAAAGGGTTAAACAACTGGGAAATATGTCAACTGAAGTATACCAAATTCGTTCATACAAAAAAGAAGTATCCCGCACACATTTATGGGAACAAAATGTATTGTGAGATGTTTATATTATTATTTATACTCTACTGGAGGTACATATTTATAATATTTGTTCAAATAAAATCACGTTGGTTCCCTTAGCCGAAACTCACCGCTGCATTTGTTGAACTATCTCAGTTGAAATCGTGTTGGGACGACGCCAATGACAGGTATCGTAAACGCAATTAATTTTATTTTGTTTTCCGGTCTCGCGGATTCTGATAACGAAACATGGTCAGTTTCAGAAAGCCAAACTGTCAATATTTGCAAAAATCCGACTTAAACCATTTCCTTGAGACGTTGAACATGGCCAAAGAACACCGTTCGAGGTGCTTTGTGAGGTTTAGTTTCTTGAAAGAGAAAAAGAATGTTATGAAACATGCGTACAAGTACAAGGACACATGATATGTAGTCAGCCAGGATTATTCTCCTTCCGTCCCTCTGGTTCAGCCAAAAACTGTCAGAATACGTGAGTTCAAGTTTCGCCACGATAAATACTTAAGTAAGCAAAAGTTATGTATTCGACGCAAAAAAAAAAAAAAAAAATACCGTCTCAATTTTAGACAAACCTGCGTAGCAATGCTCTCCTTCTCCGCATCCCTCCATAAAACGGCCATTTGTATTCACTGGACGCCATATTTGTGGGTGCTGTTTAAAGCGCATGCTCAGAACGAGCTCACATCAATAGGCTGCTAAGACCGGCACTCTTGATGGTGCGGAATGCACGTTGCAAAAAAACTGTGGAAGCTCGCCATCCGCACGCGCTCCGAATTCGCCCACACAGATATGGCCGCCAGTGAATGCACCCTATAGAACGATCTCATCAGCCATTTTTCGCTGGCAGGTGAGCACCATCGCCGTGATGCATCGAGGAAACGTATGTCTTTCTGCTGGTCCGACAACCCGGCTGTTACCGCTGCGGGTATGCGCCAGCGGAGAAAGATGCGGCACTATCTTCTCGTGCATTGCAGCCTGCCTCCTGTGGGCTATGGCGGCGCCACGTATCAGCCGAACGCTTTTTTTTTTAGATCGGTCTATCGTGTTACTTGTTTAGTAAATAACGAAGGGCACTTTTTCATTCTATGAATTACCTGCCGCAGTATAAAGATAGGTAAATAACTACAAATATGACTAATATCACAAAATATCCCTACCTAAAATCAAGTATAACTTTTCGCTAACTGGATTATGGATTTGGAAATCTATCTGGATTCTAACTGGTTTCAGGTTTTCAGAAATTAATACTTTTTCTGCAATCTGGATTTAAAAAAGAAGAGAAACGAAATTTCAGCGCTCATTTTCTAGCTTGAATGTGTTGCATGTTGCACCCTAACCTCAAAAACACCAGTCTTCCGTTGAAAGGCACAAGAAAACTAATTTTAAAGTTAAATAAACGATCTTTCAATGTGCACCTGGTGGATGCATGCGGAGCCTATTTGGGAGGTAGTCTAGCAGCGTTGTGGAATCTGCTACGTAGTCGTGACGTAGCAGATTCCTTCGGAGCAGCGCCGCTCTTTGGCATTTCAACATTTTCCCTCCTTAGCTGTCCTCCTCCACTCACAAGTCGCGCATTGTACCAAACGGTCCAAGAAGACGGAGAGGAAGGACTCCCCTCTTTCTCGGACTCTCGTTCGTGCAACAGGACACAGCCACTCTCCCCCTAGAAGATTAGCCCGTCGCTCAAAACTCGAACAAAAGTTGCTTTCCCCACCCCGTTCAACCTAGGGTGCCTTCATGTGCGCTTTCACAGCTCACAGTGTTGTGGAAGCTGCGTGCTCCTTGGGCCAGCCACACGCTCGTCACCCCACGGGTACTTCGAACGGCTCAGTTTTAAAGCGTCGACGCTATACGCCTCGCAAGTGGGCTCATTTTCGTCTTCTGCGCATGAGAAAGGAAGTAGCGGTGACGTCAGAACGCCGAGCCCTGATTGGCTGATCGCGGCCCCCTATCTCAGCGTCGTCTGCTCCTTTGCAACGTCGTCTGCTCGCAACGTCGTCTGCGTCTGTCTTACCTTTTCTGCGACTTTCGGAAGTGCAGGTCTTTATGAGCGAGCTCGACCTCGGTACGTTGTTTTTTTCTAACAACTAGCAGACGCGCAACAAGGAGAGAAGTCAAATGACTCACTGGCGAGGTGTCCCGAAGCGTCGAGGTTTGTTTGCTAAGAACCGAGAGGGTGAGCGTGTTAGTGTCCGCAAGTTCCCTCCCAAATACTTTTTCGCTCCTTTCGTGTGCGGCGAGACCCCTCATTCTTTAACGGCGTCGGCGGGTTGGCGCAGTTAACGTCGTCTGCTTTACGTCTGCGATGGCTGCTTTACCTTTCCCGCGTCTGCGGGAGATTCAACGCCTTTTCACCGGCGAGAGTCACCGTTGCCTCGGGAAACAAAAAGATAACAAGAGGAAGAAATTGACCTCTTAATCTAAAACTGACGCCAGCGATCAAAGTATAATACGGGAAGGGTTCACAAGGGTCGCGCGGGCATATTCCATTCAGCACACCAGCCGGTCGTGGGCAGACGGTCGCCGAGTCGCGGAGTGCCTGCTAGGCCTAACTGCCGTGCTCGCTTGGTCGCGTTCGATGGAATCGTGGCTGTTGGAGCTTTTCCCGGGTGTTTGTGGATCCAGCGTTCTTGTTCGTCGTGGTCTGTTTCAAGTACTTTTTACTTTTTTCTTGCTGCTTGAAGTCGGGACGCGTGAGAAGCGCACGCAGAAAAATAAACGTCCGTTGGTCGTCGCGACCGCGACGCTGTCGGCCATGCTCATTTGATCGTAAGAAGTGCGTAAGACAGCTTCGGAGCTGTCGTAGGATTTCGTCGTAACCTGCGCAAAACTTACGAAAATTTCGTTTCGTGAATATGGATTTTCTCTCAAGTTATGTCTTACGCACATTTTTGACGTAAGATCGTCGCCTGCACTTCCGAAAGTCGCAGGAAAGCTAAGGCAGACGCAGACGACGTTGCGAGTAGACGACGTGGTAAAGGAGCAGACGACGCTCAGATAGGGGGGCCGCGATCAGCCAATCAGGGCTCGGCGTTCTGACGTCACCGCTACCCCCTGCGCAAGAAGCAGACGAACTTGCCCTCCGCATTGACACCACCACAACGCTGACAACGCCACCAAGGGCAAAGCTCATAACCACGCCAGTCTTGCTACTCCACGAACGCGGGAAATCTTTTCTTTCTGTTTTTATTTGCACCGGATATCCCATGACGCATCGCGCTCTCCGTTCGCTTCTCATCGAGCGCTTGCTCGAGCGCACCGTTTGGAACGAAAAATATATCAAATCGTTCAAAATACAAACGAGCGATTATCATTTACGGTTATTATCCGTCATGCTTGACTCATTTCCGAACGAAATTTGAATATTTCAATTTTTGTTTCCGTACCCCTTTAAGGTTTCTAGCAAGAAATCCAGTTATATTTCCAGTTCGATATCCAGATAGTAAAAAGTTAGAACGTTTTTCTTGTTTTTTCGGTAGGGCTAATCATAGTAATTAGAACAAAATCACGGTAAGATAAGTCAATAGACCGATCTCACCAAGCGTTGGCCGCAAGCGTGAAGCTGCTATAACTTTAGTTCAGAAGAGGCAGGCGGCATTTCCCGAGACGACTCGTTCCGTCGTTTGCTCTGCAAGTGCAGATTTCTTGCGAGGTTCGGGCGCGTGCTGAAAAGCTAAAGTACCCTCGATTCGTTGCGGCGGCAGTGGCGTAGTCAAATTGGCCGGTGATATCTGTCTATTATCAGCTCTATGTCTCCTCGGAAGTTTACAGTCCACCGGAAGAATAAATCTAGCAATGGAGGAAGCCCTTAATTTCTTTTTCTTAATGCGAAAGCATTAACAGTCCCATGGAGGGAGCCGACGTCATCAGCTTTGAAGCCGCGCCAAACCGTCCCTAAACTCCTTTCTCCAAGTGAAACCGCGATCTGGTTGCTCCCAGCTTTGAAAACACGCGAAAAGCCTAGCCCAGACGGTACCTAGTTTTGCCGATCCCAAAAGAGCGGAGTGAAGCTCATGAATTTCGGCTTCGGTCCCATTGGCTGGGGCGCGTCATAGTTTCAAGGAACGAGGCTCCCATTGGCCACTGCGCGTCAGTTTTAACAACCGTCACCCCATGGCGCTGCGTGTCCGCGCCGTCAGCGCGCCGGTAACAGGAAGCGCCCAAGGTCACAGCGGCCAGGAGAGCGCGCGCTCTGCCGTCGACGCAAATATGCCGCAGACGAACTAAGGGAGCGGAAGAATGGCATGCATGCTTTCGCATTCACAACTCATAAGAAGTGTTTAGGTGTACCTCGAGCCTTTATGCTAATTCACGTTCGGGTCGGTGTTTCCGTTAGCTTCCTGCTCATCGCAGCGACATCAGCCCCGAGACAGAGCAAAATTTAGTAGAAACAAACCGCCAACGAAGAGATACAAAAGGAGGCGGCAGACGTCGTGAAAGGCGCCGGTGGGGCCTGCAAACCACAAAAAAAATTTCAATATAAACATTCTTCCCAGTGAATAAAAACAAATAGGTCCATCGAAGTTTACTGTTTACCGGTTGTCGGTTTTAGGGAAAAAAAAGGCTATGGTAAAACACAGAACACTGTCACCAGCCAGTTTTGTTATGCCCTGGTTACGGCGCCACTGCTGCGGTGCCTCGAGGGAACTTTAATCTCTGTGCACGTGCGACTACCGCGCTGGCGGTCTGTGCGAGCACGGCACGAGGCGACACGAGCTCTCACGTCCACTGCCACTTGCCTCCCGTGAACTAATGTTATGGCGGCGTCACGCATGCGTGAAACGCATAGTGAGATCGGTTTGTGCCCTAATTAGACACTGAAAACTTCGTTAGTATACACCTTTGCAACTGGGATCCCGGCTTAACCTCGAACCGCGCGCGAAGGTGAGGCGGACCTACTCTCCAGCCAGGACGTTCGCTGGTTGTCGTACAATGTTGCCAAGCGTCTCTCGCCGAAGCGTACACCACTGAGCGCAGAAAGAAAGTTTAAAAAATAATTATGAAACGTACACGTGTCGTCTTCGACAGCGAAATAGCAAGGACAATTAAATAAAATGCCTAAAGCGGTAACAAATCGAAAATTTTCAAAAAGATCTAAAGTTTCAAGGCGCTCTCTTCAGAATGCGCCAAAAGTCGCATGGCCTTTGCATCAACGATGGCTGCGCTCGCGGCAGCTGTGGCTTCCACAACATGCAGGAACAGAGGCTGCGATCGTTATTAAGTCAGCTCCAACCCTGAAAGATGCCCCGTCCTACAATATGTAACGCTACGATTCTGTGTGGATACCTCCTCCTGCGTTCCGAGACAGTAAGTGTGCCGCTAACGTAAGCCATCGGCGATGCAGCAAACGGCACCATCTTGTCATCGCGCACCCCAGTGACGTGTCCCTGGCGCACCCCAGCATGGCGGAAACGGTACGGGGCGTCAGCATCGCTCAAAATGGCAGCGCACAGGAGCCTTTCTTGCAAACGTGTATAGACGTTTTCACAGTCTACAAAAAAAACTGTGGCTTCAATACACGCTGTGAAGGTGGTTGGACAGAGACGCTGTAAACGACACCCACAACGATTATCTATTGCAACGTCACTCGAAAAGCGTGGTGACGTCACTACGTGGTTTCTATGCCGTTGGGTACTTTTCTACTCGGAGTAGCTTATGCAACCGTAATCTTTACCGGGAAACCCACGCGGGGAGAAGGAACGTGCTTCGAATTGTTCGCAGGCGCCGTTATCATCCATTATGCGGTTTGCACTTCACACGAGGGTTTCGAATGACGTCAACCCCTTTGGAAACAGCTGCAAACGTAATCTTTACACGAACGCGTGGGACGTTGTTCTTATGGTTCACACGCGCCTCATTATCCATCATGTGGTTTTGATGCTTCCTTTGTGGTTTTCCTTATTGAAACGGAAACTGAGCTGTATGCTGTATGTCTGTACTCAAAGTAGATATGCTCTTTTGTCTTCAATTGTTCGCCGGGAGTTTTTGTGCTCACAGCGCCAACGACACGAAAATTTCCTTGTATGGTAGAGGCATACAGCTTCGCTGTAAAATCACAATCCACATGTGCTAAATCACACTCCAGCCAGCGCTCGCGCGCAATTTCGGCCAGCCAGAAAGTACGCGTGCATAACACATAAACATAGCAATGAACGCGCCCTCAAACGCTTACATGGAAAGATGTATAGTTCCCGATGTAGTTGGAAAGTTTGGAAAGTAGGCATCGCGCATCGTCAAACGCCACCCACCGCATACTGCAGCGCTCCAGTGCCGTTTAGGTGGAGTGACGGTGACACCGTTAAGTGAATCCGCCACCTTCTCATTATATAAGCCAGTCAAATGAGTGTCAGGCAACTGCGGTGTGTGATGCGTTTACGGGCGCGACAGTGGGTGTTTCTAATGCCCCACTCCCACTAGAGGGGACAAACAGAAACAAACCGCAGCGGCAAGCCTCAAACCAGAGTCTTTCACGATTTGACAGCTTTTGTAGAATAAGTGAGGCTATACTATGACCTTTTCGCGTACGTTAATAAACAAACCGTCCACCTGTCATTGCTGCCGAATCATCAAAAAATTGCAGGCCGCGGTCTCAGCGGGAAACTGCTGAAACGGTACTTCGGACCCTACATGCTACTTCGTCCACTGGGAGATCCGAACTACGAGGTGATGCCCGACGGAACAAGAACATCATCACGCCGCCCACAATGACCTGAAGTCGTCCCCGTCGTGCGCCCGCCTCAAGCCGTACTACGCTCGATAAGACTGTGAACTGCGATCTCGTGTTACGCTTGACAGGACTCTTTCTTCTGCTCTGCTCTGTTTGTTGCATCGAACGATGCTGTCTTTAAAAGGGGGAGTAATGCCACGCGTAGTCTCCGAGCAAACGCTCCCATGGCCGAATAGTAATCGTTCTTGGGTGGCACTCAAAGGGCCGATGTTCGATGCCTGAGCGGACGCACCTTTTTGTTATTTCTGTAAATGTAATGTCCTCGTGAATTGGCCAACCCTGTTCCTTATCCAAGGTCCGAATGTTCTACGCGCCGAACCTTCTACCCTGATATTTCTATACTCCGCGACTGTTCTTGGCAACGCAGTGGAAGGTACAGGCCCGCGTCCCCTCTCCCATTTCGAGTGTGCGCAGGCTCTCCTCCTCCCCCATTTCCGGGGAGAGGAGGAGAGCCCGCGCACGCTCAAATTGGGAGAGGGGACGCGGGACGTACCTTCCACTCCATTGCCAAGAAAAGTTGTCGCGGAGTATAGAAGGTTATGCGTGCAAATAAGGGGCTCCGCGAGGCAAGCCGCAGTCAGTCTCGCCCCAGCGCTCGATCCTGCTGTTACGCCGCCATCGACGGCTGAGACGCTACACGTCTTCTATTTTGTTTTGGGCATAAATTCGCTCCATTAAACGTTTAGTTTCCTTCAGTCACTCGTCGCCTCATCAATTGTCATTCGTGACATTGCTTATATGCATATCCTATCTCTTTATGGCTCGTAGATTTTTTAAGCAGTATTTCTTTGGGAAAATAATTATTGTTAATGACGGTAATATTTTTCTTGTTTTTTGTAAGTAGTTTCTTGTGTCGTCAAAAAGTATTCGCTTTTCGCAACGTTTTGCTGCGTGCGAATGTCTTATTATTTTTACTGTGATTTATAACTTTAACATATTAATCATGGTGTTAAAACCCTGAGACTGGGAAGGAAACTGGAAGATATCTTAGAAGAAACAAGAGAAAAGTGGGAAACAAGCGTCTTGAGATGCTTGGTCACGTTTCTCCTAATATATCTTCAAGATTCCTTCCCAGTCTCAGGGTTTAAACGTCATGATTAATACGCACCAGCTCGCCTGTCCATTGACTATATTTCAGCACATTTTTTTTGTTTGTACACTTTCACATATTGTGTTAAGCTCTTCCTATCATTGTCCCACGAGAAACTGAAAGTATTTTGAAATAAAATAAAATAAAAACAATTGTTACTGCAACCTTTAATATACGGAAGGCTGCCTGCAGCATAGGGTTTAGAGAGCTGGATGCGACTCGTAAATTTGACACGAGCCCTGCGTCAGCGCTCGGTGGGAGATTTGAGCACCCAAGGTTTCAGCGAACGCGCAGTTTGCGTCTATAGCACTTAATCTCGTTCCGCTAGGTTCCAACTATAAGTAAAAGTTTTTTCGCAAAAATAGATAAGTAAATAAAAATGTTCGACTTCTGTTAGAGGAGAAGCTTTGTTCTAAGTATCTCTGAACGGTGGTTAACACGCTAGCAACTGCTTACAACCGAGTGCCGTACAACCTCTCGTGACCTTCTAAGACGAGAGAAGACACTGGCGCCCTCTTGTGATTTTGGTACGCTTGTAATTTCCGTATAACTCTTTTTTTTTTCGTGCATCATTATTCCATCACGGGCTTGAAGCACTTTTTACGATGTTATGAACGACAATGTTTCACAGATTGTCCGCAAATTCAATACAAAAAAAAACCCTGCAAACTCTTCACTCTAGTGACAGGCAGTTCCAGAGCCACCTCACAGATTGCGCCAGCGCGCCAGTGTGTCCTCCCGCCATGAAGGAGCGCATGGCTACTCAGCGCACTTTATTGCAACCAAACACCAGTGTGTAAACCAGCCTCTAGTTTATGTACAAAAGTGTTTAAAATAAGTTGTAGAGTTGATATACTAGAGGATAGCGTTTCATATATTCAGACCTAGAGAGTTGTTCCCTATACATTAGCGAAAATGTTATGTAAAACGATGTTTCACGTACTCCCATCTGAAACAGCATTTCAGATACAGGAGGTCTGGTACAATGTTGTCTCGGATGCCTTTAAGCCGCTTTTGTGTACCACTATAGGGAGTATTTACTGGACGCCATATTTGAGTTAACTGCTCGCAGCGCATGCTGGGGAGGAGTTTCCCGTCAGCTCTCGGGCAATCACAAGAGAAGAAGGGAAGGAGAAACACTCTATCACCGGGACTCCCAAGCTTCCCCAGACGTCGCTATTCTCCCTCTAGAAGATTATAGAAGATTAACTTTCACTCAAAATTCGTACAAAAGCAGCTTTCCCCTCTCTCTTTTCCCCCGTTGTTCGAAAGCAGCAGCGAGCTCAGCTATGACCGCCAGTGAATACAACCTATAGACCGACACGCGGAGCGTCTCTGTTTACCAACACGGCCAGAAGACCGCGCATGCGCGGTAACTATGCGGGCAAAAGCGCCCAGATCTCTGTGTTTTCGCCATTGTGTTGTGTGGCGTGCGCTCGTTGTTGACGTTGTAGGGACGCTTCTAGCTTTATTTGCGAGTCGTATTTCCTGACAACGTATGTCGTATGCTATGCCCGACTATTTGAGCCGACTACCCGAGCCTGAACGGCTGCGGTATCGAAACAAACTGCGCGTGGACGGCATTGCCTACGAGTATCCGTACGCCGTAAACAAGGCCTGCTGGACTTCCCACGTGAAGTTGCTGCCACCGAAGTCGACGGCTCACGTCGTCCTTTATTTAGTTTTTTTTGTCAAGCCAGTTCACGGCCGACACGGTGCAGGCGAACAAGTGTCTCGAAGCCTACGATTACTTCGAGTCGGTTTCCGCACTGCCGGCGAGATCGGCCGACTGTAGGTCTGCGGAAGTGTATTTAATAATTAAATAAATATACACAGCGTCTTGAAGTCAAGGTATGATATTTTTCCTACCCTCATGACCACAAGGAATGACAAGCAGTAACGCTTTGTCCGTTTTGCAGTCTTGGCAATAACAGGTTACAAGTAACGGCATTACCAGGAACGCGCTACTTTCTCCAGTAACATAGTAAGCTACTCGTTACTTTTCGACACAGAAACGGGTAACGTACTTACGTTACTATTTCAAGTAACTTAGTTACGTTACTGGTTAATACTTCCCAAGTCTTAAAGAAATTACACTTCAATTTTTTGCGTGTTTTTAGGCGTCAAGCTGTTTTTCTTTGTGTTTTTTCTGGTGAGTATTTAGGTAAAACCGTAAAAAGAGATAAAGTAATGATGTTCGGTTTCCGCATGAACATAAGGTTTCTTAATATATAAGCTTACGCATACCTGTATCGTCAAAACCGGAGACAGGGTGTGGGCGTGTCATCACGCCCACACCCTGTCTCCGGGCTGGAAGTGCACGTCACAACGACGAAAGTTATAGCGGCCGACGTCGACATGTTGCTGGCCTTTAATCCGGAGTCGAACGAGCTGGCGGACTTCTTCGACCTGTTGAGCAACCACCTAAGCGTCGTCGCTCCTATCGCCAACTGGCTCGCGGGGCAGCATCGCGTCGAGCATTGTAGTTACCTTCCGATCATGTACCAGCCGGAAATGTGTAACCCCAGTGGTCTCTTGAACCGCAGTGTTGTAGGCGGATGTGACGTAGGGCAACACCTCGTCCCACATACTGTGTTATAAGTCGACGTACCTAGAGATCATATCGGCGATAGTTTTGTTCAGCCGTTCGGTTAGTCCATTGGTCTGCGGATGGTACGAAGTGGTTTGACGATGGCTGGTGCTACTGAGACGAGGGATCTCTTCCGTCAGCTGGGCCATGAACCATGATCCACGGTCGGTAATGAGGACTTCGGGGGCGCCGTGCAGGAGGACGATAGACTCGATGAAAAACTTGGCGACTTCAACAGCTGTGCCTGATGGTAAGGCTTTTGTCTCGGCGTATCGTGTGAGATAATCAGCCGCGACGATTATCCATCGGATTTCTTGCCTCGATAGTAGGAACGGACAGAGTAAACCCATTTCGATTTGTTGGAATGCGACAGATAGCGGCGCAATAGGCCGAAGAAGTTCTGTCCGTTTTCATCGATGGTTTCTTCTGTCGTTGACACTCGTTGCAAGATCAGGTGTAGTGGCGGACTGTCTTCGCAAGCTTGGTCCAGAAGTACTTCTCGCATCCTGACAAGAGTCCTGTTCTAGCCAAGGTTTCTCGTCGTCGCGTCATCGTGGCGGGCTCGAAATATATCTTCTCGAAGACTGGAAGGGATCCCCAACAGTCATGCAGTGTTGTTGTCGCCGAAGTTGCTGTACAGCACAGCCTGTCGGATGAAGAAGGTTGGCAGTGTTTGTACGAAAACGCAAGGAAGCGCACTTCCTTGTCCCTCTGGGCGCTCGATGAGTGCTGCAGCTCAGGTTCAACTCTCTGCAGTTCTTCCATGTCACTGACGTCGAGTGTGCCGAGGCAACACTCGTCATCGTCGTCTTCAGTGCAGGCAGAACCAGCCCCTTGACAAACAATCGGCGTCACTGTGCTTTGCGCCGGATAGGTACGCCACGGTCATGTCAAACTCCTGCAGTCGTAGACTCCATCGGGCGAGGCGTCCTGAGGGCTCGTTTTGATTCGCGAGCCAGTAGAGCCAGTGGTGACTCGTAACCGCTCGGAACGGACTTCCGTAAATGTACGGGCGAAACTTGGTGATGACCCAGACGACGGCGAAGCATTCTTTTCCCGTCGTAGAATAATTACCCTCCGCCTTGGACAGTGTCCGGATTGCATAGGCAATTACCCGCTTTGTTCCCTTCGGTATTTAGACCAGCATCGCGCCAATCTCCGTGTTACTTGCGTCCGTGTGAATTTCTGTTTCTGCATGCTAGTCAAAATGGCCAAGGACGGGAGGTGTTTGAAGTCTTCGTTTAAGCTCGTCAAACACCCGATGGTACTCTTCTGTCCACTGAAACTTCACGGCGTCTTTTGTAATAAAAGTCAGTACCTTAGAAAGCTTCGCAAAATTTTGAACGAAGCGCCTGTAGTAGGCACAGAGGCCTCGGAATCTTACGGCCTTTTTGTCCGACGGCAGGGAAAATATGGCTGCAGCGCACGTCTTCTCGGGGTCAACACGAACACCCCCGCTGCTCATGTCGTGGACTAGGAACTTGAGCTCACCAAAAGCGAACCGGCATTTCGTTGGCTTGAGACTTAGTCCAGCGGCCTTGATGGCTGGAAATACGGCACGGAGTCTTCGTAAGTGCTCGTCGAAGTTGTTGGCGAACACCACAATGTCGTCGAAGTAGACGAGACAGCTCTGCCATTTTAAGCCTTCTAGAATGGTGTCCATGACACTCTGGAAGGTCGCCGGCGCTGTGGGTAGTCCGAAGGGTATCACTGTAAATTCGTACAGTCTGACGAAGGCAGTTTTCTCCCGGTCTCATTCGTCAACCTCGATCTGCCAGTAGCCACTCTTCACGTCCATCGACGAAAAGTATCGGGAGTGGCGGAAACGGTCTAGAGTATCGTCGATGCGGAGGAACGGGTAGACGTCTTTCTTTGTCACAGCATTGAGTCGACGATAGTTCACAGAGAATATCAGGTTTCCGTCGTTCTTTTTTACGAGCACAGCACGTGAAGTCCACGGATTGCTTAACGGCTGGACTATGTCATCGTCGTGCATTTTCTTAAGCTGTTCTTGGATGTCTTCTGTCTCTTTCAAAGTTACACTGTACGGTGACTGGTGGACGGGGTACACGTCGCCGTTGGTAACAATGCGATGATTCGCCACCGGTGTTTGGCAAACTTTCAATGACGTCGCAGAGCAGTCACTGTATTCAGCGAGGAGATCAACCAGCTGCCGGCGCTTTAGAGCTGGGAGCTCGGGGTCGATCTCGAGCTGCGGCGGCGATGTGCTCTTGTGCTGTGACGACGAGGTTCCATGAGAGAAAGTGGTGACCACGACAAGTGCTTGAAGCTCCTCTACGTGGCCCACGGTGGTACCCTCTGTTAGGTACTGCGGCTCCTCTCGAAAATTTGTCACAAGAACAATTGACGTCCATCTTAAAGACCCGTTACGCCTCGTCCGACGCCCTTCTTTTTCTTTTTTTTTTTCAAGGAGCAGTTGGACGTTGTTTTCCAGAAGAGCTTTACCGCACATGGCTGCGTCGGTTATGACGGTTACGAAAACACTCGACCGCGGCGGCAGGTTCACATTGTCGGCAATAACTCGGATCGCGGTTGACGTCGTGATGGACTCCACCGACGGCAGAACAGGTTTTAGTAGCGTCAACTGCTTTGCCCCGAGGTCGATGACGGCTATACTCGCAGATAAATACCATTCCGGGAGTAACTTCCCTAGCACAGTCTTGAAGAACGACGAACTTCACAGGGCACGTCTCACCGTGGATCTCGACGCGAGCAGTGCATCTCCCGACTGGTGTAATGAGGTGCCTTCCGGCGGTTCGTATTTGAGGTCCATCCTACGGTGTCGTCACTTTTCGCACGCGGCGACAGATCCTCCCACTCAAGAATGAGCAGTCTGCTCTCGTGTCCACGAGTGCCGATGCGTCGTGACCGTCGATGACAACATTGAGGTTGTTGGACACCATTGCAGAATCGTCGTTCCCATGCTTGACGTCTCTAGAGTAGGGGCCCTCTGACGTTCCTGGAGGACCTTTTTGACGGCCGTGTTCGGAAACTCAACCTCAAGGGGGTTGCCGCATTTAGTTTCCTCGGCGAGGAGTGAGCGGAGACAGGCTTTCACGTCGAGACATATGCCTCGGCAAAGCTGGATGTCGTGGGCAGTGTGACCGAGACGCACGTCGAGCCGCAGGCATCGGAGTGGGCGGACGTCGTAGGTAGTCGTCAATCTTCTACGATCGCTCACTATAGCGTGGGAGCGGGTCGTCGAAGTAAAAGCCGCGTAGCCCCAGCTGCCGGTACGGGCAGCGGCGGTAGAAGTGGTCGGCTTCCCCGCAGCGGTAGCACAGCGAGTGTCGGTCAGCCGTGCGCCACACGTCCGTCTTCCTTGGCGCCAGGGGTTCAGCTTGGACGTACGGAGCTTGTTCCTCAGTGGGCCGAGCGTAATGCGGCGTAGGGGCTTCCTGTCGAGAGTGCGCCGGGTTTTGGTACTGGCAGGTCGCTGGTGTTGGTCGTCAATCCACGGCGGCGTAGCTCAAGGTCGGTTGCTCGGGCGCCGCGATGCTGACGGGGCCCTCTGGTTAGAGCGCACGTTGAACCTCCTCTCAGACTGCTTCGGTGACAGAAAGCGAAGCGGGGCGTTCGGCAGCCGACAGCAATATTTTCAGCTCCTCCCGGATGACGTCGCGGACCACCTCTCGAATACCCGCGAGGCTGGAACCGACGTCGAGGCTAGGGAACGCAGGAGCAGCGAAGTTGGGCAGTCGCTGGTAGTAAGCGACACGGGCTTGGAGGGCCCGCTCGATGTTTAATGCCTCCTTTACGAAACCATCGACGGTGGTAAGCGGATTCCGTGCGAGGTCCCCAAAAATATGTATGTATATATATATATATATATATATATATATATATATGTGTGTGTGTGTGTGTGTGTGTGTGTGTGTGTGTGTGTGTGTGTGTGTGTGTGTGTGTGTTTTTTTTTTTTTTTTTTTACGCCACGCATGAGGATTTTAAGCTTCTTTTCTTCTGCGGCCTGGGGACCCGAGCGGTTGAATAGTCGAAGAACGTCCTCCACGAAGCTCACCACGCTTTCGTTTGGTCATTGAGCTCTCGACTGTAGTCGTTCTTCGGCGCGTTCCCGTCGTTGCTGAGTTTCGAAGCTTCAACGCAGCTCTGGCTTGAGTAGCTCCCAGTTGGTCAGCAAAGCTTCATGATTTTTCGAACCAGCGTCGCGCGGTTCCCTGGAGAGAAAATTAGACGTTCTGAATACGCTGTTCGGAAGTCAATTGCTACTGACACGCCACCGGTTCGTATTACTGCAACCAGCCTTCCACTGCTTAGTAGATCTCGCCCTGAAAGGTCATTGGCGTTCGGGGGCGAAGGGCAGGTGGTGGAGGCAGCGGCGGGAGTCTGCGACGATCGGTTGCTCATCGTCGGCTTCGCCGACTGATGGCGGGTCTTCTCCGGCAGTAGATGGAATTGCGGGGGCAAACCTTGAACACGGCGTTTCCCTCGGGCCTCGGTCACGTACGGTTTTCTTGAGCCGGGGACTTGACTTGCGCTGCGAGGTTTCGGAGGGGTACGCTTCATGGGCTGCGTTACCCCGCACCTCCACCAGAATGTCACGAATGACAATTGATAAGGCGAGCAGTGACTGAAAACAACTAAACGTTTAATGGGGGATCTTGTATTCAAAAGAAAATAGAAGAAGGCTAGCGTCGGCAAACGTCGATGGCGGCGTAACAGCATGATCGAGCGCTGGGGCGAGACTGACTCCAGCTAGCCACGCGGAGCTCTTATGTGCACGCGTGGGCTTCTATACAATCAGCGTAGAGGGGTCGGCGCGTAGAACATTCTGACCTCGAATAAGCAACAAGGTTCTCGAATTCACCAGAACACAACATTTACAGAAATTACAAAAAAAAAGTGCGTAAACCTCGGCCCTTTGCGCGGGAGCCAAGAACGACAACGATTCGGCCATGAGAGTGCTTGCTCGGAGATGCGAATGGCAATTTGTATAGCCCATACAACCCGTCATTCATAACGCGATAAAAAATTACATTACCAGTCACCAGTCGCGTCATTTGCTAAATGCAATATAAGAACAAATGATTCAAGTGATTGGCAGGTGACGATTTGCTTACGCTGGCAGTTGACGGAAATAATGAATATTTTAAACAATCCTTGAAACATCTGGGCTGGTGAATGTTACGATTATGCTTGTCGAAGTAAATCTAGATACACCAGGAGTCAGGCACGCTGCTTTATCAATCTGCTCTAAATTATTAATAATCAGGAATAGAAATGTATTCTCTTTTTCTGTGGATCTGGCCTTGAGTAATAGTAAGTATGGTTTTGGGGTAGACTTAGAGTCACTGAATAGGTATTCAGTTCCTCTAGGTAGACTCTCGTCGGAGAATCCAGTCGACGGTGTATGTAAAAAATAAAACTCAAAGCGACCCAACTTTCTTTTTCAACTTTCAACTTTATTGTTTTTCTCCAGGGGACAGGGGGAGGAAGGAAACAAAGCAGACTGTTGTCGTTTGACAGAGTTTTTCTTCCCCACCAGCAACGAGAGAAACTATTTTACATACTAGTGACCCGTAGAACAAGGTTTACATAGGATCAAAACACACAACGTTAAAAAAACTGTACGTTTCCCAGTTTTAGAGCATCTTTAGCATTGGAGGATCCTGGACTTCTCATGCATATTTTTTTAGTGGCCAAATGGGTGTTTTATGCGCCAACAGTTTCGTATCACCTAAACTTAGTCTCAAACCCCACCTCAAGTTACACAGTTTAGAATTCGTTTTTTCTCCTAGATTATTAATATGAGCTCGCCCGGCGTTCATCATGCGAGATGGTTTCTCCCTGATATTTATAATTGCTAACCCTTGCTATTGGGTGTCCATCAAGACTGTAATCAAATGCAATTGGCTTAGTGTTGTAATAGTCAGGCACACAATTATTTTCGACATTAAATGGCATGAGCCATATATTGTGCCATTCTCAAATGCAGGCTAAACATGTATTCAAGAAATTTATCAGCGGGGTTTTTAACTTCATAATTCAAAATAATTCAAAAATAAGCTATACACCTGATTTGACGTTGCACATATTCGAGTGTTTAGCCCTAATTTCTACAAATCGCATTATTTCGAAAACGAACGTTTCAATCCACATGATTAGGACGAATTTCGTTTTTAGTATAGACTTTTATTTAACTACTAGTAATTTTCTCTGGTTCAGCTTATCGAATGCCTTTTTCACGTCTAGAAACATAAGGTCAGCCTAACCTCTTCTTTGTGACAAAAAGAAAAGAAACTGGTGCGCGACATCCATAAAGCTGTGCTGGGAGCTTTTCAGCAAATTATAATCACCCAGAAAAGAATGTACATGACGTTTCTCCGCATGTTGATGTTAGTGAAATCGACCTGTAAATGTTCACAGAAGACGCTCTACCGGACTTCAACACGGGTACAACTTCACGAATCTTCCAGTCATTGGGTAATAAACCTGGAGATAAACATTTCTCAAAAAGAATAACAATATAGTGCAACTCTGTCTCAGCAGATACATTCATTAAGTTACGCTTCGGTAAAGGCCCGTTCACACTCTTGCGACCTCTTAAACCTGGGTTCCTTAAAACTTCTTAAACCAGAAAACGCACTGGCGCCATCTATTGGGAAGCAGTAAAAACTCGGCGGTCCGGCATATTTTTTTTTTATTTCTCGCGCATTATCCTTTCTTTCTTGGCTTGAAAAACTTTTGTCAATGTTATCAACGAGCCTTTCTATGGGTATTACGCACATTTGACCTCGGAAATCCCGCAAAACCTTCGCTCTTGTGAAATGCAGTTCCAGGGTCACCGCATAGATGGCGCCACAATGCCCAGTGTGTTCCCTCATTCTAAAAACATTTAGGAAGTTTTAAGAGATCTCATCTCTCTCAGTCGTACTCGGTCGCAAGAGTCTGAACGGGCCTTAACTTTCAACTGTAACACGTTATTTTTTTATGTAGCTAGTAACTGTTTTTATACCATTTATAACATAATGATAAAGCAACGACGTTACTTTTGTCACTACTTTACAGTATCTTGAGGATTAAAATATCATGCACCTTTGAAATAATATCTTCTGACACTTGTATAGTTTGAAAAAAAAGAAATGATGGCCTTTTTTAATTGATCTTTAAGATAATCCGTATTTATTAAAATGGCCCCATTTGAGCGTTTCTCGTAAATTTGTCCCCTAACACAACAACAATATTTAGTACAAAGACTGAGAAAATATAGGGCAACACGCCGGAAAAGGTTTGAAAGCCGTAGCGTGTATGTATGTGAGGAAAACAAAATACTAAGCAATATTCCGCAATTGACCGTGTTTGCGATTTTTTTTTTTTTTTTTGCATACGAGCGACGTCATTTCTCTGTCGTAAATACTTCAGATAAACCCCTCGTGCGTGTTTTGTCAATAAACGGTGCGCGAGGTATTTGAGAACACAACTGCAGGGTGCATAACTTCTCATGCTTTTACTACATGTCTAGATGCTTGACTTCGCCTTCGACAGCACCTATGTCGTGTACCTATAGTGTATGCTTGTGGAGCATGAGGACCTTACCAGTCGTAGGTGATAAGGAGAAGGCAGTTTGTATCCCAAAAAGCCCAGAAAAACTGAGTCATTCAGCCCAAGAGCTTACTGAACAACCTCAAGTACCCTGAAAAACCGGACATGCGTTGACCAAGACGAAAAGGTCAACAGGAGGAATGACAGGTGGATCTGTGCCAGCCCCGATGAAGTCCCCACAGTCACGCGGACAGTTTCCGTCATATGTGATGGTCCTAGCCATCGTGAGCAACGAGGGTATCGTCATGCCGCCGCACTTCTTTCAACAAGGTTTAGTGTCAACTCGAAGGCTTACATCGAGGCCCTGGGCACTGTAAAAAAACCTTGGATTGAAGAGGTGGCCCAGGGAAGGCCATACAATTTTCAACGTGACTCTGCTCCAAGCCACAAGGCCCACGCGAACCAAGATTGCTGGATGATAATCTTCACGATCACGTCACCCGGCACATGTGGCCTCCTGTATATCTCCAGAAGTAAACTTTTTTGACAGCTATGTCCGGGGCGTCGTCGAGAGTGAGGGACCAGCAACCAGCCTTACAACACCACAGAGTTGTTAACGGCTGCCATTGTTGACACTATCGCGAACATCAACGATGACCACTTGATCGGGGCATGCAGTCATTATCGAACCCACATTGAACCGGTCATTGCCGCTGAAGGCTGTTTTATCGAAAGACCTTCGAGAACACAAAAAGAAAACATTATCTGTACCAAATTTTTGGTAAATATATGAATATTTATTTGAAACGACTTTTTATCAGCTCAATCCGCCGCTATCTTCTCAAATACCTCGCTCACCCTATTGTTTTAGACCCGTAGATCTAGCAGTTGTTCCGGGGGAGGTGCCCAATATGTCAACTTTGCGTAATCTGCAGAAGGCGCTTCGGACTGAAAGTGTGATACAAACTTTTTCCAAAAACACAGTTTTTGTTTTTTTACTAAAGTCGGGTTTGTTTTTATATGCATTGAGCCAAGAAAATATTTGTTTTTCTTCAAAATTAGAAGTCTGTGGACATGGTCGTCCGAACATAACTCAGAACACGTTGCGGGGACACGTCCCACGAATGTTCAAAGCATGTACAGGGTGTCACAAAAAAAAAATTACAGGGTTTTTTTTCACCCCCAAAATAAATTAGGCATCGCCGAACGCTCATTCTCCGCCCAAAGGTAGCGCTAGAGGTCACAACCAGATGCCAAAGTTTCAGCCCGATCCGATAACTTAATCAAAAGTTATGATTTTCTGAAATTTTCAACGGGTAAATGGAGCCCATTTTCGCCCGTTTTCGATTTCTGGTGCCATAGAGCCCCATGTATTCGAAAGCTCCGTCGGCCGCCATTTTCCCAGTGAAATTTTCAGAAAATCACTTATAACTTTCGATTAAGGTATCGGATCGGGCTGAATTTTTGGCATCTGGTTGTGAACCTCTAGCGCTACCTTTGGGCGGAGAATGAGCGTTCGGCGATGCCTAGTTTATTTTTGCGGTAAACAAAAACTCTGTAATTTTTTTTTTGTGACAACCTGCACATACCTACGCTTCGAACATGTCTGCAGGCAGTTTTTGTATTACCAATATGGGACCGTCATACGAGAAGGACACGATCCTCAGACTGCGTCTGCAGGCTGTCTTTTGCATGATGCTTAAAGCATAGTTCACATGCAGCGGTTTTGGCCCTAGAGCGGCGCGATTTCTGCCGTCGCGGCGCTATGGCCAGCACCAGCAATTCTGCGGCACGAGCGCCGCGACGGCAGAAATCGCGCCGCTCTAGGGCCAAAACCGCTGCATGTGAAACACGCTTTAGGCAGTGTGGCCGCGGCTGTTTCGTCGCTGATAGGCTCGACAAAGGCAGGGCCCCAGGCTTCTCGCTTCGCGATTGCCTCTTTGCCGCTTCTATCGGCTGATGACGTATTCCCATTGGCTGAAGAGTGATAGTAAGGTGCTTGAGACTCGCCAGGCCGCGCATTTTCTGTGCTGTCTGTGACTGAAGGCGATTCCAAGAATTCCCCAAACTCTGGTTATCATAAATCTTCTGTTGACCGCACTGTCCATCACTTTTTTTCGTACGCGGTCGCCGTCGCTCCAGTCACTCCTTGCGCCGGTGTGAACGTGTTGAAGTCAGTTCTATGTCAACCGAGGTGCGAGAAAGAATGGCTGCCCTACTTCTGAAATGCACAGGTGCAGAGCAGTGGCGTAGCAGCAACGTGGGGGGATGGGGGGGGGGGGGGATTGTGAAGCATCAAACCCCATCCCCCTCCAAAAAAGAAAAGATCCACCCGACTCTGTAATATACACATGCATTTCGACCCCCCCCCCCCCCCCCCACCCCCCACTCCGCACCCCAAGTCATGGACATCCCAGACACCTCAGCGCCCCCTCAAGACCCCACCCCGCCTCCCCCTCCCCCGAAAAATATTCCGGGCAAGGCCCAGTTGGTGGGGCGCCATTGTTTTTGTGGACAGAGGGAATGCCTTCTGCCGATCTTTATTAAAGAATTTGTGCACAGTATAGAAGGAAGCTTTTTTTCCGCATGGAAGTGTGTTTCAATAACTACAAAAGTTCAAGGAAGGACGCACAAGTCTCAGCCAAAAAGTGAGATGGACGAATGCATTACGATGTGACTAATCATTTGCGGAGCAGCCGAAGTTTTGCTTACGCAAAAATTCATGACAGGTAAATATGCTTGGAACAATAGTTCACGCGTATCCGGAGATGTCATTGCGTC